>NW_004444029.1:9934867-10009622 GCF_000243295.1 Trichechus manatus latirostris | reverse complement strand
AAAAAAAAAAAAAAAAAAGAATATTGTCCTGGAAGCCTCTGAAACGAGCAGACTATGTTGTGGGGAATGATGGAAATGGATTTATGTTGAGACCATGCGCTTCCACAAATTACTGAAAGCCATCTAGAACTCTAGGCCTCAGTCCATGAGCAAGAAAAACAAATTCCCCAAGAAGATGGCTCCAAACGACTAGGAGCCAGGCCGAGGTGATCGCAGGCAAGGGAAGAAGTAATTTCGTGATGGAGCCACTAAGTGGGCTGCCAAGCTTTCCACCAGATTGTAGGATACCGGCCCTGGCTCTTCCCTGTTCATTAATCAAAGAGAATGCAGAGCTACAGGGCGGAATTATTTGCCACAGAGTTTTCCATTTTCTGCCTCTCCAAGATGCCGCTGATTGGAGTGAGAAGAGTTCCCTGAGGACAGTGCTCCTGCTCTGAGCACCCAAGTTTGCTTGCAGCAAAAACAGATTGCTTAGAGGGATGTTTTGTTATTATTACTCACAGTCCCTGGAAAAGCCAAAAGCAATCAGCAGTTCTTATCCGGCAGATCCACCATTAGGGAGCCACACACGAGAACATTTGCGTCTCCCCTTTCACTTCCAGTGAATGGGATCTTTAACTGAATTGCAGTCGTTGAACCTCCTAGTCCAAGGGACTTGAAAGCAGCTCCTATTAGTACATTTATTTGAACTCCTGTCCCACTCATAGACTATGCTACTGCCTGTCGATCTTCAGCCATATACTGAATGAACTCTCTTAAAGGAAGAAAGAACTCTTACAGACTCCCAAAGAACGCATTTAAATCCTTTCAATTATAATTTGAATTAAATATGTTCTTACAAAAACAAGGTATAACGTCCTGACGTCAGCTGCTGTTAGTCAACTCCAACTCATGGCAACCTTATATATAACAGAACGAGATGTTGGCTGGTCCTGCGCCATCTTGGTGATTGTTGGTGTGTCTGAGTCCAGTGTTGAAGCTATTGTGTCAAGCCACCTCACTGAGGGTTTCCCTCATTTGCACTGACCCTCTGCTTTACCAGCTATGATATCCTTTTTCTAGCGATTGGTCTTTCCTGATGATGGGTCCGAAGTAAGCAAGCGGGAGTCTTGTCATCCTTGCTTCTAAGGAGAATTCTGGTTGTATTTCTTCTAAGACTGATTTTTCGTTCTTTTGGCAGTCCACAGTAAATTCAATATTCTTCGCCAACACCACAGTTTGAACACATCAATTCTTCTCCTGTCTTTCGTTTTCATCGTCCAACTTTCACGTGCGTATGAGTGTTGGGTCGGATGCACCTTCATCATCAAAGTGACATCTTTGCTTTTTAAAACTTTAAAGAGCATTTTTACAGCAGATATACCCAATGCGATATGTTGTTTGATTTCTTGACCGGTGCTTCCACGGACTTACATTAGTTACACAATAATAAAGCTCCAGTAGTTCCCAAATACAATACAAAATGACATAACCAAAATATTCAAAATCACAGTATGAATTTAGTAGGATGGACAATGTTGCTTTCTTGACACTGGATTGCCACCTTCAACAAGAACATAGTCCTATTTGCTCGAGCAGGTTCTTTTGAGATGGTGTTACCTGTATTATTGGATGCTATGGGAAAACCAGTTGCTGGTCGTATTTCTATACAGCAATTCCTGTGAAGCCTTTGCTCAGGCAGCCCACCCTGATGCCATTTGGCCTCACGTAGCACAAAGGCATCATTTGCAGAATACTTCCATCTCTATTCTTCCTCTTTAGCCCATAGTCATAACAGAATGCTACTTGATCAGTGCAAATGGGGTCCCTGTAATCACATGGCAGCTAGCACTGAGGGGCTATCCAGGTGATGCAGAATACACATGTACTGTATTAACTTTTAGGTGACCATATAAACGAAAACAACAATTTTAACTTTTGAAGAGAAATAACCAAAGCTCCAGGACTTTGGACTCAGTTTGAGAAAAACGACATCTTTCTTGTTGTTAGGTGCCATCGAATTGGCTCCGACTCAGAGAGAACTTATGTGTAACAGAATGAAGCACTGCCGGTCCTGCACCCTCCCCACAATAGTAGGTATATCTGGCCCATTGTTGCAGCCATTGGGTCAATCTATCTCATTGAAGGTCTTCCTCTTTTTTGCTGACCGTCTACTTTACGTCTCTTGGCACTTACGTAAATAAAGCATTTTATTGTTTCCTAATTAGTTAAGATGGCTGCTAAATGAAAGGTTGGCAGTCGATTCGAATCTACCCAGAGGCACCTTGGAAGAAAGTCCTAGTGATCTGCTTTGCAAAAATCAGCCATGGAAGACCCTATGGAGCACAGTTCTCCTCTCACACACATGGGGGTCACCGTGAATCGGAGGTAACTCCATGGCAAATGGACTGGCCTGGAATTCTCTCCCCCCAGTGAGAGAGTCAGCTCTTAGATGGACAAGTCCTACGGTTCAGCGGCTTCCCCTATAGCACACAATCATAAATCATAATTGACCAATTGTTTGCTTGCTTGATAGGTTACTAAACTGATGGACTAGTGTTTCCTAAGTACTTACTGCTTTGAGTTCTGTGGCAGTCAACTCACTGGGTTCCAGAAGATAATATTACTGGGATTAAGGGATAGGTTTAGGACCCATATTTGTTTTTCTAGGACTACCGTAACAAAGTACCACTAAGTAGGTGGCTTAAAGCAACAGAAATTTATTATCTGGCAGTCCTGGAGGTCAGAAGTTCGAATTCAGTATGTCAGCTGGGCCATGCTCTCTCTGAAGGCTCTAAGATCCTTCCTTGCCTCTTTCTAGCTTCTGGTGGCTCCTGGAAATCCTTGGAGCTCCTTGGCTTGTAGATGCACCACTCCAGTCACCGCCTCCATCCAGGCTCAGAGCAATGGTATCAGGAACATTTTCAAAGGCTGGAACTGCAGAACTTCTTCAAGATACCAGTCTGTTCCCTTTGCCTCAGGAATGAGTAGGGATCCTTTTGACATTGCTTTTCAGCCTCAGAAAGAAATTCTGTGAGTGTGTTTGCCAATCTGAGCATTGAACTATTTCCAGAAGATCGCTTCAGCAAAGCTAATGGATAACTGTAGTCTGTTAGTCAGATGTTCTTTGATGTGCTTCCTGCTCCATTACTCAATAAACATTAAATACCAATAACAGAGATGACACTATTAAAACCACTCTGGATGAAATCTTAGAAGATGGAAGGAAGTAGGAAGGGAAGTGGTGAGAAGACATTATGCAGAAAGTTGTAACTCACGGGGAAAGAGATATGTTCGTTCCCCATGGCCTTGGAGTTGCCAAATGGACTTCCAGCTTTGCTTTCAATCTGTGGATGCTGACTGTTTTTTGAGTGTCGCTCTGACAGAAGATGGAGTGGAATCTTCTACCCTCCTGTAGGGACTTGTAATCACATTGAACACAGTAGCTCCACAGTGCTGGTTAAATGTATTATTCTTTAAGAGAAGATCTGGAGAGATTTAGGAGAATTCAGAGGCAAGCAATGGAGATAATTAAAGGAATAAAAATGGGGAAAATGGAAGAAATTAGAGATGCTTCTTTAGGTTGATAAGAAAAAAGTTAATGGATGACTCAATTATTATCTTCTGGGAATGTCAGTGAATTTGTCAGGGAACAAACCCAACCCCCACCCCCCCCACCCCCAAAAAAACCTTTCCATATTCCTCTAATAAATGTTTAAATTTGAAGTTTTTTTGGGTCCAGAAACTCTAATTTTTTAAAAAACAAATATCATTAAGAACACTCATTACGTTTTTATTAGCATTGTCTTCAGTTCTTCCATTAGCTCTGCTTCCAGAGAAGGCCCCTAATCTGATTATTCAGCTTGAGCTCTCTGCTTCAAAGTCTCTGTCTCCTTAAATGGCTAAAAATATTTTTTGTCTACTTGTGCCAGCCAGGGTGTGGGAGCCCTCCTGACCAGTGCAATCAGGCTGCTGGGCCTCTCAGAGAGAAGTGGATAGGCAATTACTGGTCCAACAGAGACTACAGAAACCCTGAGAGTATGCCCTCTGAGACACCCTCTTAACTCAGTACTGAAGTCACTCCTGAAGTCGACTCTTCAGCCAAAGACTAGACAGACCTATAAAACAGTAATACATGTAGCTCAAACATGTATATGAGACTAAATGGGCACACCAGCCCAGGGGCAAGGATGAGAAGGCAGGAGGGGACAGGAAACCTGGACAAAGGGCAATGGAAAACCCAAGGTCGAGAAGGGGGAGAGTGTTGACATGTTGCGTGGTTGGCAATCAATGTCACAAAACAATGTGTGTACTGTTTAATGAGAAACTAATTTGCTCTGTAAACTTTCACCTAAAACACAATGTAAAAAAAAAAAGAAGAAGTGGAAGATAAGGAGGGTGTCTTTTCTCCCTCCAGCGGGCCTGCAGCTTTTTAAAGGCTGGTCAGGAGGGGGAACGTTAAGTCTCCCTCTGGGGCCGAGTTCCTGCCATTGTAAGCAGAAGAGGTAGCCACTCTCAAGTTGCCCCCAGCCAGCGAACTTCTTCAGACCCTGTGCCAAAAAGATCCACTGGCTCAGCCATCAGGTTGCCCAAGACACCCAAGCAGTTGGTGGTATCTGCCATATGGCAATGATGGGGAAGCAGGCTTCTTTGCAGCTGCCTGGTCTGGAAATGTCATTTCTGATGTGGCTCTCTGGGCTGTCCACCAAGTTCCTGGTTTTAGGATCATCCTATCTGGACTGTCCACCAGATTCCAACATTGCCCACAGTTACTTTAGTGGACCTACAATTAAGGTCCATTGTTACGTGTTGCTTTGACATCTGGTTAAAATCGGGAGAGCCTTGAATAGTCTAACTCCAAGTTCCCTCTCCACTGTTCTCCTAAAGATAAGGCTCCTAGACAAACAATCCTCCTTACCAAACAGACCAGGTGCAGTTCCTGCTTATCCCTGAGTAGCAGGCTTCAGTTTCCTGCCTGCCTGCAGAATTATTCAAACAAGCCAATCCCATCCTCCCCCAGGAACCAGGGGGCACCCCACCCTCTTGTTACTACAAAGCCTGCCTTGCACAGCCCCTGGTTGTTCACTCTGTTGCTGAGTGTAACCTCATGTGGCTCTGAGTGGCATGTGGTATCTTCCTCCCCTGGGCTGTGAGTGTATGTGACTCATAAACTGCTGTCCATCTCATCTGTCCAGTGTTGGGTGCTGTGTGTGCCATCATCCCCATAACCCTAGAGCAGGAATCCTTCTTTCACCAATGGGATGAATGTTGTTGTTGCTGGGTGCCGCTGAGTCGATTTTAACTCAATCCATATCAACCCCATGTGACAGAGTAGAACATGGGGTTTTCTTGGTTGTAATCTTTATGGAAGCAGATCATAAGGTCTTTCTCCCATAGAGACACTGGGTAGGTTTGAACTGCCAACCTTTTGGTTAACAGCCAAACACTTAACCACTGCTCCATGAAGACTCCTTACGGGGTGACTAGAAGGTGATTAAAACAGTTGCCCATGCAAAAAGTAGAAAAATTAGAAAGAATGAAATCTGTGCTCAAGCCATCAGATTCTCAAAATTTCTCAGTGCATTAATTTAACCTAAGGCTTGAGAAAATGCTATGGAAATGTTAAAATCGGTTTTGGGGAATTCTTGGAAACGCTAGTTAATTTATTGTTACTCTCTCATTCTCTGTTCCACCAACAATTCTACTCACTTATTGTCTTTTGTTAGTGTTTGACTTGTGCCACTTAACCTGCCTATTCAACTAATCATTTTCCCATGCAAAATATATATATATATATGTATATATATACACACACAAACCCAGCTATTATTTCCCTCTACCTACCTGCCTACTCTTTTGCACATGTGGCACCATTAAGCTGGGCAGGGATTTCTACATATTTCTAAACATAAGGGAGGGTCTCAGCGGAAGCTTGTAATAAATACTCATGCCTGACTCCACCCCAGACCAAATCATTCAGACTCTCCTGGAGGGGGCCCAGGCATCGTTATTTTGAAAAAACTCCCCAGGTAATCCTAATGCATAGCCATGTTTGAGGACCAATGATCTAGCAGCTTTTTGGTTTCCCCTGGGCACAACAATTTGGGTAGTTGCCACAAAGTGTGTGTTGGTATCTTATAAAGCAGCTTGGTTCCCCAAGAGCCTCACGGTATAGACAATGGATGTTACAGTTGCTTTCAGAGGGGAGAGATTTCTGTGGGCTGGGTGGGGTTATTAAGAAAAATTTTGTGGCATTAAGCGGGAATTCACAGAAAGTTAAAATTATAGGTATAGCTGTACTTCCTACTCAGAGAGGAATCTCTATCCAGAACTCTTACATACACATTAATAATAATTACAGCTAGCACTTACATCGTGAATACTATGTGCCAACTATTAACATATCACTTATATTAACTCATAGGACCCTGGGTGGTGCAAAAGGTTAAGCCTTGACTACTAAATGAAAGGTCAGCAATTCAAACCCACCAGAGGCACCTTGGAAGAAAGACCTTGGCAATTTGCTTCCAAAAGGTCACTCCCTTGAGAACCCTGTGGAGCGCAGTTCTACTCTGCACCCATGGGGGCACTACGAGTGGGAATCGACTTGGCAACTGGTTTGGTTTTGGTTTTATATTAACTCACTCTATCTATGTTCACAATAACCCCATAAGGTACACACCATGTTTATCCTCATTTTACACGTGAAGGAACTGAAGCAGTGAGGTTAAGAGAGAGGCTAAGAGACTTGCCTGGGATAATGAAGGTAGTACGTCGCAGAGTCAGGATTTTGAGTCCTGGCTGTTTGGCCCCAAGGTAAACAGTAAGTAAACAAAAAACCCGCAATAAGGCAGATCATCATTTCAGAAAATAATCTAAGATAATACTAGATCTCTAGGGCAGAGTTCCATTTAGAACCGTTTAAGTTATCTGTGATTCCTTATGCTGAACTAAACACTTCCACTTTACAATCTCTATTTATGGGTTCTCATCAGGCCCTTTGAAGACAAATCTGTTTCTTTTATTGAAAGACCCTCATGTAGCTAGAATTGCAGGATGAGTGGTTAAGAGCTCAGCTGCTAACCAATAGGTGGGCAGTTTGAATCCACCAGCTGCTACTTAGAGACCCTATGGGGCAGTTCTACTCTGTCTGGTAGGGTTGCTATGAGTCAAAATCGACTCAACAGCAATGGGTTTAAAACTAGAAAAGGGCTCCTAAATCAACCAGTGTTACCCTTGCATCTTACAGGTAATGACACTTCAGTGAAGACACCAAAACATTCTCGTCCTGAGAAACCAAGTGGTCCTAGAACTTCATGGACTAAATTTTGGGAACACCAACACAAAAGCTAACTTGCCATCTTATCACCTCACATGCAGCCCCTTGAAAGACCTGCCCGTGCAAAGACAGCTTCCAATCGATGCTACGTGATGCATGTGAACAGACAGAGATATCCATCAGATGTTGGAAGAATGCTAACAACACAGGAGAGACCCAAACAAATAAATAACAAACAGAGAAGTAAACGTTTAAGAACATTAGAATGAATACACTTAGATTGACGCAGATATTGCATTAAAAAAAAAAAAAAAACCACACACACACACACAGAACAGGAGGCTACAAACAAGCAAAAAATTGCAGAACAAAATTTGAGATTTTTGGAAAAAACCATTTGCGAAACAAAATTAAAACTGTTAAGAGCTAGAAGTTGGAGTAAATTAGTTATACACAAAAAAAAATTAAAGAAAATGGAGAAAACATATAAGGAAATTAAGGGTTCAATCTCGTAACCCCAAATATAAAGAGAGGGAAATAATCAAAAAAACTATTCAAGAAAATCTCTCGGAAATGAAGGACATGAGTCTTCAAAATAAAAAGCCCAGTACAGTAAACAAACAAACAAAATCCTCAATAAGGCAGATCATCATTTCAGAAAAACAGAAGGGAAAAAAAGTCACATCTGAATCACAGTAGCTCTGGACTGAACAACAACATGGGGAAGCTAGGGAGTTATAGGGGAATGTCTTCAAAATTCAGAGGGAAGATTCTAGACCCAGGCAAACTATCAATGCGAAAGGTGAATGAGATGTCTTGAGCCTTGAAAGAATGAAATACTGTTTGCCAGTGATGAACCTTTTCTTAGGCAGCTACTAGAGAATGTACTCCAGCTAAAGAAGGGACTAAACCAAGGAAAGAGAAGACATGTGATCCAGAGCACAGGGACTCCAAACCCAAAGCCACTGCCATCAAGTCAATTCAGACTCATAGTGACCCTACAGGACAGAGTAGAACTGCTCCATAGGGTTTCCAAACCTGTAATCTTTACGGGAGCAGACTGTTACATCTTTCTCCCGTGGAGCCACTGGTGGGTTCGATCCACCGACCTTTCAGTTGGCAGCCGAGTGCTTTAACCACTGCGCCACCAGGGCTCGGGATTTCTTAGTCTAGTGAAGAGAGGCCCAGGATGACAGCTGTACAATAAGACTAAAGAGGAAGTGGATTGAAGCAAGTGACTAGGAAGTCTCCTGGAGAAGCGTTCCTATAAAAACAAACAAAAAAACTTTAATAGATTATTTAATTCATTTGAATAATGAGAACCTAGTATTGACAAATGCTAAAACTGATGGAACAGCTGTATACATAAAAAGTAACCAAATAGAAAAATGAGGCAAGGATTAATCCTAGGAAGGATGAAAACTTACACAAGGAAGGAAACATACTCCTAACATAATACGTGACTCAGCAGAAAACCTTTACAGTGATATTAATGTAAACAGAAGCCCTGGTGGCACAGTGATTAAGCAGCTCAGCTGCTAACTGAAAGGTCAGTGGTTCGAACCAAGCCAGCAGCTCCAAGGGGGAAAAGACCTGGCGATCTGCTTCTCTAAAGATTACAGCCTAGGAAACCCTATGGAGCTGTTCTACTCTGTCATAGGGTCACTCTGTCATAGGGTCACTATGAGTGGAATCGACTTGATGGCATACAATATTAATGTAAACAGGGAATCTGGGTGATGAAAGCAGTTTGCAATCAGCTGCTAACCTAAAGGTTGGTTGTTCCAACCCATCCGGTATCTCAGTGGAAGAAAGGCCTAGCAATCTACTTCTGTAAAGATGACAGCCAAGAAAACCCTATGGAGCAGTTCTACTCTGTAACACATGGGGTCACCATGAGTTGGAATTGACTTGATGGCAACAGTTTTTGTCCTTAATGTAAACATTCTAATGGAAAATAGGGAGAGAGAAGTGTGTATGAATGTGTGTGTGATAAAATCCTTGTATACTATATTAAAGAATGGTAAATATCTAAAATTGATATATCGAGCATTAGCACCGTTAAGTGCATTATGTATTTAGAAATACAGAGGGAAATGAGAGAAGAAATCAAAACCGCTTACCTCCAAGGAGGAAGGCTGGTAGGGAGAAAAGGAATCACGAGTAGACTACTGTTTTTCACAAAAGCTTTCAGGTACCCTTCATTTTTTTTAGCTATGTACAATACCACTCTAAGACACTTTGTTTAAGTGTGTTTGTTCTGCAGGAACATTGTCGTTGTTTCTGACAGCACTTCCTCTTTCTCTCCCAATGATGCCATACAGGTGCTCCCTACCTCTGACCCATTTTCCCCACAACACCCTTCCTAATTCCACTTAAGTCCCGGGTCACTCACAGACAAGCGCTGCCCTGGAGTAGGATCCCATGAAGTTATTTGTGAGAGTGTAAATATCTTTTCTACTGTATTTTCTTTTCTGCATTTATTTGCAATTCAAAATATCTCCAATCGTTATAAAATGCTGTATCGATCCTCAAAGGCATTTAAACGATATTATCAGAGAGTCCCTGGGTGGCACAAATGGTTAAGCACTTGGCTGCTAACAGAAAGGTTGGTGGTTCAAAACCACCCACCCAGCAGTGCTGCAGAAGAAAGGGCTGGTGATCTACTTCAGAAAACTCAGCCATCGAAAGCCCTATGGAGTGCAGTTCTACTCTGACACCCACGGGGTTGCCATGAGTCGGAGTGGACTTGACGGCAACTGGTTGGTTAGCATATGGTGAATGCATAAAATATATGCATAACGCTGATTACTGTAAACAAAATTAGCATAGAAAAGGAACATTTTGGAAACTGAGGGTACCTCATCTCTCCCAGCCCTCTCTACACAGGTGGTTTCATATCTACCTGTGCTTAATCATTTCCTCTTTTCAGGGAGGTTTCTTCCTTTGAAGGAGCCCTGGTGATGCAGTGGTTAAGCGCTCAGCTGCAAACCAAAAGGTCAGAGGTTCGAACCCACCAGCTGCTCCTTGGGAGAAAAATGTGGCAGTCCGTCCCTGTAAAGATCACAACCTTGGAAACCCTATGGGATGGTTCTACTTTGTCCTGTAGGGTTGCTGTGAGTCGGAATTGACTCAATGGGCTATAAGGTTCTTCCTCTCAAAGCCTGAGCACACAGCACCCCGCGTACACTCACCAGGAAAGAGAACTTGCTGTCTGTTCTTAGCATGACTAGGAGGACATTCGTTAGGAACACTCTGCAGCCCCAACTCCCAAATACTTTTCACTTGAGAAACATTAAACCTTTTGAAACAGACTTCTTGGAGCACAGCACTACAGCCCGTTCAGCAGCTCCCATGGTATCCCTCAACAGCTATTCAGGTCCCTCCATCTAAAAACAACAGCAGAGAGGAAGGAGATGAACACAGGCGTCTCGTCTTTAAAACCGCCAAGAGATACGCCAACAGCTGTGCTCACTGAAGCCAGCGTCAGCTTATGCATCCTGCCCAGGCTCATCGGATGACAAGGGATTAAGCGCAATCAGCCCCCAAACGCGACCTGGATGATCTTGCAGAAAATCACTGAGACGAGCCCCGTTTCTTTGTTTTCCTCTCTGTAGAGACGGGCACGTAATGTGTGCCGCAAACCCAGGGTTCAAACTCAGTCCAGAGAATACCAAGACATAGAGCATTGCAATGGCATCTTGCAAAACAGGCTCACTTTCATGGGCAGACCCAACCCCACGTTTGGAGGGATCCCTGTCTCGTTTGACTAGGACATCCATGCCCTCAAAAGCAGGGTTCGTGTGGGGGTGCTGGGATGGGAATGCCACAGCCGCTTCCTGACCCTGCTCTGCAGCACCCAACGGGTAAGAGGTCACCCACACCTCCAAGCCCCCATCTCCCCAGCCGAGCACCAGGGCCAATTGCGCCACCTTCCCATAGACAGCCCGCAGGTACATTAGATAGCATGGGAAGGAGCTTTGTGGAAGGCACAGGTCTTATACAAGTGAATTGTGAAGATTTTATGTAATTTTTGAAATTAACAAGGATGAATTTCAGGGACCGGAGACCCTGGGTGGTACAAACAGTTAAGCAGTCAGCTGCTAACTGAAAGGTGGGCGGTCTGAGACCACCCAGAGGTGCCTCAAAGAAAGGTAATCTACTTCTGAAAAACCAGCCCTGGGAAACCCTACAGAGGACAGTTCTAGTCTGACACACATGGGGCCGCCATGAGTTGGAATCGATTCCCTAGCAACCAGTTACGTCACCCTGAACCACAGTGGGCCCGTTTGTGAACCCCGGGATGCTTGCGACTCGGGCAACAGCCTCTGATTTGACATTTCAATGCCCAGTGTTCTCAAATCAGCGAGTATCTGCCCCCTCCCTACATCACTGGGGGGACGGCAGCACTGTCTTCTATAATGGCTCCTGACATAGGAAAGAAGGGGAGGGGGTGTTACCAAAGTCTCCCCAGGGAAAGGCCCTTATGCAGAAACAGGGCAAAGGGAAGGCCAAGATGCTCAGGGGGTCAATGGTCTCTGAGTCTGGACCGGGGAGGCACGCTACTAAAAAAAAACAAAAAAACAAAAAAACAGCACTTTTTTCCAGGTGAGCACACTCCATGGCTTCAGCCTCTAACAGGACACCCCAAGCGGGCCCTGCTTCTGAGGCTCAGCGTGGGTCTACTCTCCCCTCACAGACAAAAGGACATTTGAATCCAGAGGTGGTGTCACAGATTGAATTGTGTCCCCCAAAAATATGTGTCAACTTGGCTGGGTCGTGATTCCCAGTATTGTATAACCATGTACCATTTTGTAAATCCGATGTGATTTCCTTACGTGTTGCAAACTTTATCACTATGATGAGGTTATATGTGATCTCCTTATGTGTTGTAAACTCTATCACTATGATGAGGTTATACTGATGAGGTTCGTAAGATTAGATAGTGTCTTAATGCAATCTCTTTTGAGATACTCAAGAGAGAAGTGAGCAGAGACACATGGGAACCTCATACCACCAAGAAAGCAGTACCAGGAGCAGAGCGCATCCTTTGGACCTGAGGTTCCTGCACTGAGATGCTCCCAGACCAAGGGAAGACTGATGCATCACAAGGACCTTCCTCCAGAGCCATCAGAGAGAAAGCCTTCTCCTGGAGCTGATGCCCTGAATTTGGACTTGTAGCCTACTGGACTGTGAGAGAATAAACTTCTCTTAGTTAAAGCCATCCACTTGTGGTATTTCTGTTAGAGGAGCACTAGATGACTAAGACAGATGGCAATGGGTGCAGCGACCTTTATGGAGCATTTCATGGGAATTTCTGGGACCCCAATCTGTGCCAGGTGCCCTGAGACTGTTCCATGAAGAAGGAGCCTTCCTTCTGGCTCATGACCCAAGCGTCTTTCTCAAGCACCAGAGAAGGGCAAGCAAAATCGAACCCACGGAGCTGGGGAGACACCGAAGGCAGGAGTCAGACCGCACGCTCTTGAGGGAGCCCCGACGTGATTTTCTCCCCGTGACGGCCAGAAAAACATTCACAGCTGTCTTGCTCAGATGGAGGCTCGGATTCAATACAAATGGCTGGCTGGAGGCTCCCCTTTCAGCTGATGGAGACTAGATAATCAGGAAAGCCGCAGTCACACATCCATAGGCCCATGGGCATAACTACAGCAAAAACACTTCTATAACCAGATCGGCAGGATTTTAAAGGCGGGGCAGCATTTTACTATTTCAGAAAAAATATATTTATTTGAGAGAAATGGAAATACAAAGGCATAGCAATTTCAATTTATTTTTTTTTTCCAAACTAAGTACAAGTAGCCTATGAAGCATTTATGTATTTATTTTTTGGTATTCACCTAGGGGACAGACGACAGACACGTGTACTCAGAATGAACCACCGCAGGTCTGTAGAACCTGTTACAATAGAAGGAAAGCCCCAGCCTGCGGCACAGACAGGATGCTCACGGCTGGTTACAGCCCAGAGGCTGCTCAGCTTTGTTTAAAAGGGGGGCATTCAGTTTGTCAGAGTGCTCGTGGTTCTTGTGGGCTCCCAAAGGCGTTTTATCTGAAAGGGAGATTTTCCAAGCACTGCCTGTTCTCCCCCGGCTGCTGAGCAGAAGGGTAGGACAGAAAATCGGCAGGGCGCTCACACCCCCTGCTTCCCTTTTCCAGAATGCAAAGTCCACTAGCTAGGACTCATAGAGGACTGGATGAAAAAGACAGGGGCCAACAGCTGGTGCGAACATCCAGCATGAGGTAAAGAGCCAAACTCTCCCCCAGCAGGCCATCGTGAGGCAGACACTGTCTCCTTAAAGATCTGGTGTGATCACAGAAGGGGACGAACTGCCCGATCTAACCCACAACGGCTCACCTTCCCAAGTCACAGGGATGTTCATCTGTCTCACGGTAACTAATCGGGCCATGGAGGCGGAGTCGCCCCGTGTTCTATAAAAGACTTACTGAGCCCAGCGCTGCTGACACCTAGTAAGTGCTCAAGAAGTATCATTTCCCTTCCTTCTAGAAACCAAGACAAAATCAAGCGCTCCTAAATCTTAGGCTGCCCCAGATGACAACACAGCACCCCACTTTCTCCTGTGCATGAACCCTCAAGTGGGCCAGGTGCACTAGAAACGCTGTGAGGTTGTAATGCCTTTAATCCTCGCTGGCCATTCTGGACGTGATTGTCGCTACAGAACGGGATCTTCCTGATGGAGGTAACCCTCTCTCCTGATGTGCAAATCCAGTATCAGCTCTGCTTTAGGGAAACCATTTTTGAGCCTTAGGGAAAAAGGATCTCCTCCAGCCTAATACTGTAAGGCTATGTACGCAACGTTCCATGGACACAGGGCTCCCCAGGGACCCTGGACTCACAGATAAGGCACATTTAAGGCACAAACAGGTATCTTTAAGGGAGGAATGTGTGTGCATGTATGTGTGTGACAGAGAGAGATCTAGCCTGTTATGGATTGTGTCCCCCCAAAATATGTTGTAAATCCTAACCTCTATGCCTGTGTTTATAATCCCATCTGGGAATGGCTTGTCTTTGTTATGCTAATGAGGCAGGATTAGCCCAGGGTATATCTTGAGGCAATCGCTTGTGAGATACAAGAGAGATTAAACAAGCATGCAGAGCAGAGATGGGGGAAGAGAGATGTCAAGTCACATGAAGATCATCCAGGAGCAGAAGCTCTGAACAAACAAGGACCTTCTTCCAGAGCCGACAGAGAAAGCCCTCCCCTTGAGCCGGCATCCTGAATTTGGACTTCTAGCCTCCTAAACTGTGAGAAAATAAATTTCGGTGTGTTAAAGCTACCCACTTGTGGTATTTCTGTTATAGCAGTGCTAGATAACTAAGACATAGCCCATGTGTGTTCTGAATAGCTCTTGATTCTAGAAGTATCCCCAGCCCCTTCTTATTCCCCAATATTCCCTGGGGCCTCGTCCTCAATAAAACTGAACCATCCTAGGAGTATCTGTCTGTCTGACTGACCGTTTGTCTGTCTACCTGACTAAGTGAATGCAAGAATGGAATCGAGGACACGTGTCTCCGGCTCCCCGCAGCCCCCCACTCTCTCCTGTACTCCGCTCTAGGGGGGCTTATCTGATGACATGTCCACTCACTGTCTCTTGTAAGAACTGCTCTCATAAAGCGACCTCCCAGGGCGAGCCCCCATCACGTTCCGGTCCAGCCAGCCCTCAGTTCCTCAATGACTGCACTCAACAGACCAGCCTGGCAGACGAGGGGGTAGGGGGCTGACGGCCTCTTTTCTTTTGTTCTTTTGACAGCCAATTTTATCTGAGCAAGTACTGCTTGCTATTTTCACCTACAGTAGGGAAACATATAAATAGCACATCAAACCAGCAAATGGGTTTAAATAAAAATATAAACTATTCAGATGATGAAGACCAGGGACCAAGAGAAGATTCCTGGGGTCCTGTCCACAGGGCAGTGTGCTCTGTTTTATCAGCTCACGGTTCTACAGGCTTATAATCGCTACTAGCCTCCTCCATCCCCAGCCGCCCAGGGGAGCGCAGCTGGAGAGGCTCCTCCGATTCCTCCCCTGGGGGGCAGGTGTCTCCATTTCTGAGTTGTGCTAAAACATACATCTCAGGAGACATGCAGAGGAGTGGCCCCTCGAGGCCCGATTCTGGCTTTATGGCTTTGCTCGGGCTGAGGATATGGGCGGGAGAGGCCCAGGAATGCTGAGAAAGAATCTCACTAAGGCACTTAGGACAAAGGGGCTGGGCACTGGCGCAGGGCTGGACCAGAGTCTGCTCGGCCTCCCGCTGCGTAAGCGCGTAAGAGCCTTGGCCCTCCCTGGTCATTCAAGCTAAACAGAGAGACTCGGGACAAAACAAACAAACACACTATTCAGAGTTGGTTTGTAAATAAGCTGAACTAAAACATGCTGTCACAATTAGGTCTCCAAATCAAAATCCTTTATATTAACTTAAAAAGGTTACCTAACTTTTCCTATACTGGGTTCAAACCTCACTCCCGTCCTCTGCCAAAAAGGAGCACCCGAGTTCAGCTGTCAGATGTTTATGTAACGCTCGGTATGTGAGGGAGACTCCAGAGCCCAAACACTTCACAGAAATCCTTCCCCAGAGCTGGCACAGCTGCCTTTCACTCACGGTCTCCACGCCCAAGTGCAAAGTCGAGAGCTGTGGAAAGAACCACACTGGGGGCTCAGGGCTCACCCGGTGAAAAAGCCTTGGTTCTCTGGATTTTTCCAAGACATCTCTTTAACTAGTGGAATCAAAGAAAAGGGCAGGAAACCTTTTCACATGATGAACAATACAATCAACATATCTTACTTGTTCTCTGGAGTCCCTGGGTGGTGCAAATGGTTAATGCACTCTACTGCTGAGCAAAAGATTGGTGGTTCAAGTCCAACCAGAGGTGCCTCAGAAGAAAGGCCTGGCGATCTACGTCTGAGAAATCAGCCATTGAAGACCCTATGGAGCACAGCTCTACTCTGACACACATGGGGGCGCCATGAGTTGGAACCGACTCAACAATAACTGGTTTTCTTAGACCTTTCCTAGGCCCCCACTCACTGGCCTATGCCTGATATTTATGTAAGAACGTAAACAGAGGGACGGGTAAGCAGTGCCCCGTGGCCACCATACACCATCCATGCCCTGGAGGATCTCATTCAGGAGCCAGCAGAGCAGAGAGAAGCAGAGGCAGGAGCCTGCCATCAAGCCCCTCTTCACCCAGCTCGGCTGGCCTCAGCTCACCCTGGCCAAGGCAAGGATCAGTGAGAACCACCCAGACAGCAGGGCCACCCGGACCAGGACAATCCCAGTGTGGCCCCTGCTGAGGAGATGGGCTTGGCCATCGTCCGGCCTGAGCTGCCCATCACGGCGGGGGGAGGGGAACCGTTTCTGGGAGACCCAAGTGCACCTGGGTAGACAAAGCAGGAATCCGCTTACGAGGTACGTGTGCCCCAAATCCAGTTACTGATGTGGATATGAAGGCTGTGCGTGGGTTTAATCCTTCCTAGGTACAGATGCCAATGATAACGCAGGCAGCGGAGACATGGAGAGAAGACAGAAAAGAGAGCGAAAGAGAAAGAAGACACTAAAGGCCCTTCAATCGCTACCAGGAATAAAATACAAAATCTAAGTAAATTTCCTACACAAAACCTTTCACAAGTTAGGAAAAAAAACTTGGGGTTGGGTGGGGCGTCTTCTGCATTATACAACAGAAAAGCAATTTCCATTTCTTATCTGTATGAAAGAAGAAAGATCTTTTTCTTTAACTACAAAAGTTACTTTTAATCATTAAAAAAGAAAAATCGAAGCAGGTAGAAGGGTTAGGTTGTCTCTTTGGGTGAGCTGCAAAGTAGCAAATCTGATCATACAGGTAAAAATGTGGGGACACAGAGATCACCTCCGCCAGCCCAGGAAGGGGCCTCAGGCCCACCCTCCTGGTTAAGGCCAGGGAAGAGGAAGTCCAAGCTGAAAGGGTGCCGGGGGCAGGAGCAGGTGTGGAGACGAGCCGGCAAGGCTGTCCACAATCCCTGTTGTCAGGACTCCCCTCCCTGTTACGGGAAGCCGGGCAGGAAAAGCTTCTGGCCCGAGAGCCGCAGAGCTGAGCATGGCACTGCTGCACTTCACCTCTGAGCTCCTTCTATGGGGGACCCCTCGTAAGGGGGTCTCGGCTGACACGACTTGAAAGTCCTCCAGCCAAAAGGAAAGGACACAAAGCAGGATCCGGACAGGGGAGACCCCAGGGCCAACCGTGCCCTCTCGGCTCCAAAGGTCAGCAGCTTTGCCGGCTTGGAGGGAGACATTGAAGCTTCAGTGTGGGGACTGGCGGACAGCCTCAGAAAGCTAATAAATACTATTTACAAATGGAGAGGTGGAACTAGGGGCGTGTGGGAACAGGTGTGGGGAATCCTACAAGCAGAAGGGGACAGGTTCGCCTGGTCCTTTAGGCATTGCACGTGCGGCCTGAAGTGCCAGCCCGCCTGCCAGCGAGGACGCAAGGACAGAGTGGGGGGTACTGACAGGACACCCCAGCTCCCAGCGCTGCAGCCAGAGCCCCAGGTGGGAGGACAGGAGGACGCAGATCAGAGCGCCGCTGATCCCAACGGGCACACGGTTTGTTTGTGGCTGGGGTCTGGGTTTTCAAATGAACACGTCATCTCTTCCTTTAGGAGGGGAAGAATCAGGCAGTATCTTTTTGGCACTATTGGTAGAAACAAGCCCACTTGTCCCACGCCCACCCCGAACATAATTTCCTATGGCAGCAAGAGACGGGGGAGGAAGAGATGCCAGCTCCCCGCTGCGGGGGGACACAGAGCTGGGGACAGGATACTCTCATTGCCCAAGGGAACCCAGCCTCCTCCCATCCACACCCCCGACGCCCGTCCGCGTCATCGTCAAGATCGGGTGGCAAAAAGGAAAAAGCTTATGACAGAGGTGCTTTGGTGACCGAGAAGTGGAGTTAGGAGGGTGGGGGTGCAGGCCGCCTCTTTAAAAGGTGGCGTTCACTCTTCTGTCAAGCTGGACAACTTTTAGTGTTTCGTTCCCCTCCAGTTTGGAGCTGACCCTGTGAAGGCAGAGAAAAGAAAAGAGGTATTAGCCACTCACGTCTTGCAGTGTGACACAATCCTTCTATTATTGCCACTTTGTAGGCAGGCCCAAGGATATTTCTTGTCCTTTTCCCTCCTAACAGCAATTCTCTGTTCCAAAAGTCTCCCACTACCAGTCTGTCTACTCAGCCACGCTCTGATCTGTATCCCCATCCGAGGGGATGGGGATTAAAGGATTAAACATGGTGGCTGGATACAGGTTTGCTACAAATTGCTTAAGTATTAACTGGGGATCTTTAGTCCTTTATTAGACTCTGGGAAGAGGGTAAATAAAAGGATATGGTCTGACTCCTGTCTAACTTAAAATAACAATAAATATATTAACAGAAAATCACCAACCAGGCCACACATAAGCAGGAGTGTGTATGTGACACCTCCTTCCCGTGGTGACTGACACACCCAGACACCTCCCCTTCCACTATAACAATACCCTGTAGTCCTATAAGCCTTATGTTAACAGAACGAATTTCCCCCATAACTGTCTGGAGAAAACAACTCACAAGAGGAGCCAAAGATACGTGAGTTTCCACATGGAAACACGTGCACGCGCAATGCCTCTCAAATGGTATTCCTCAATATCAATGTATAACTGTAATAAATACATGGTTCAAAACCCAAACCCACTGCCATCGAGTCAATTTCAACTCATAGCGACCCTACAGGACAGAGTAGAACTGCCCCATAAGGTTTCCAAGGCTGTAATCTTTATGGAAGTAGACTGCCACATCTTTCTCCCATGGAGCGGCTGGTGGGTTCAAACCGCCAACCTTTTGGTTAGCAGCCAAGTGCTTTAACCATTGCACCACCAGGGCTCTTCAATACATGGTTGCTTGTATATAAATTATAAAACTGTATGTTGATATATAACATGTTGTTGTTAGTTGCTGTCAAATTGATTCCGACTCATGGCAACTCCGTATGTAAAGAGCAGAACTGCTCCATAGGTTTTTTCAAGGCTTCTTTTCAGAAGCAGATGGCCAGGCCTGTCTTCCTCATTGCCTCTGAGAGAGTCTGAACTGCCAACCTTTTGGCTAGTAGATGAGCGCTTAACCGTCCGTGCCACTTGGATACGTAACATAACATACATGTACTCTCCAGTTGGGAGGAAGTTAGGGCATGTCTTGAGGCTGCATGACATAGCGAGCACATAACTGTTAGCTGGGTTGTATGTTTGCTTGTGTGCCTTGAGGGAAGGATGAAGACAGTGGGGAAGGGATTAAAATGCCCTGCTCCCTCGTGCCACCACTGCCAGCTCCTCGCTGATGCAGCAGACATGGAGGAGATCACATGGGATCTTTTCCCTGTCTCAGCTCAGGGCCACTGCTGACTAGGAGCTGACCCCCACAGTCCCCGCTCCTGGAAGCACAGCCTGACGCAGCAGGGGCCGGGTCCAGGCCTGTAGGCAAGCTGCGCCTGCCGTTCCCGGGGGATGACCTGCAGCCCCAGCAGGGCCCGGAGGGGCATCAGGTCTGTCTCACGCACAGGTGCTGCTGTAGCTCCAGGAGCACGGCCTTGTCCAGGCTCGTCTCATTTGACAGGATGAACTGGGGAAGATCCACATCCGGCCTGGACTCCAGCCCAGACGCCCGGAGCAGGGAGGAGCCCCTGTCCCAGGCCCCCAGCTCCCCCGGCGAGGCTGTGCTGGATGGCTCCTCCAGGGGAGAGTGCTCCTCATAGATGAGCAGGTTCCTGGATCTCACTGAGGGCAGGGCAAAGCGACAGTGAGCCAGGGACCCCAAGGGTGTACCGCTCCCCTCACCCAATCCCCGGGTACTGGGCAGAGAGGACACCAGAGGTGTCCTTGTGACCCAGGACAAGGGTACCAACTGGATGTGACTTTCCATAAAGATGTCAGAGTTTCAGGGTTTTGTGCATTCAGAATTTATACCAATTATACAGTGCTGGAAGAGCAGTAAACAAGCAAATAAACACGAAGCTATCTGCCACCCCGACTGGACTGAAAATACAACTCCCCTCCTGCCCCACCCACAGCTGTCTGGAGGGAACAACTCATGTACCATCGGAGCCCAGTACTGGGAGGTGTCCAGACCCAGCTATACCCCAAAAAGTCAGCCCTGCAGGGAGACAAGGAACAGGGGCAGAACACTGCATTTTCATTTCAGAACCTGGAGCAAAGATAACAAAGGCAAAGCCATAAATCAAAGAACAGAGACAGACTCTTTCATTTCAGCGGATAGTCGCGTAGCTAGATGGCTCTACAGTGATTCTGCACAACATAGATGCAGCATTCCCACTGGCTCCCATTTCAATCTAGAGATGCATTCTCTTGGGGAAAAAAGGATTTCCTAACAGGCCACTGAAATTATTTTGTTGAAAGGCTAGCACTTCTGCCATGTACTTGGCAGGGATACACCTGCTGGGCAGGATCACAGACCTCCCAGAGCTACAAAGTTGTCCTGACTCCAAATCCACTACCTCGCAATTCCACACTGGATCTTACCAGTGTTAGATCCTTACTCACCTTTACTTCATCCATATTTAAGGGAGACAATGGACCCAGGTAAGAATACCATATACTTCCTGCCTAACACCTGAATCCCCAAACTCTTTCCATCTTGTGTACAATATTTTTTAAGACTGGTTAATTCTTTAATTTCACTCTAGAAACCCTTACAATGATAACATACAATTCCACTAAGAGGAGGCAGAAATACAAGAGTTCTCTTAAAACATCATGGAAGGCTTAATGCTCCCTTATCCCACCCCCCCAAACTCACATCCCTTCCCCTTATCAGAGCTCATAAAGGAGAGGTCAGAACTTATCAGGGAACACAGCGTAGAGAAGTCGTTTGCAAACTGCTCCGTGGAGCTCTAGAATGTTCCTGGGGTGCCTCCGCCCTGTGGGTGAGGGGCACCAGGTGGCACAGCAGCCTGACACCAGAACCCTCGCTTCCCTTGCCCCTCCCTCTCACTGTGTACCAGTGTTTAAAAATTGGACTTTCTCAGAGATCCCTTTCAGCAAGCTGAAAGCCCCAGCTCTAGAGACTGAACAGCCACTCCCAAGTGGCCGAGTGCCTACTTACCGACAGAGGCTGTGTATGGCTCTGGCATGGAATGCTGGCTGGGCACGGCCATCTTTGTGGCAGACGGATAGGGCCCAGAGCCCTGGAAAATGCTGCCAAATGCCACAGCAAAGCAGAGCGCAATGACCTGGACGAGAGGGGAACAAGGGCGTGTGAGTTCCCGGGCCCGGGCCCATAGAGCCACCCTTACACCCAGGGGTCCGCTCAGGCCAGGGACTGCACCCACACACCAAGGCCTGGCAAGATGGCGGCAGAGCCACGGCGTCAGAGTGAGCCACAGGTCTCTCCAGCCCCAGGGTGCTGAGACCTGGGCGGCTGGGAGAGGTGGGGTGGGTGACTGGGCCCGCGGCCCTTGGAGACTCACCATTAGGCAGGTGCCCGTCTGCGTGCCAGCTAACTTGCAGGTCCGAGAAACCTTGCCCATGACCAAGGTCTGAAGCCTCTGCAGCTGCTGAAGGAGAGTTCTGCAAACACCACAAAGAACAAGCATGAGGAAGGTCCCTGGGTGGCACAAACGGCGCGCACTCTGCTGGTAACCAAACTGTTGGCGGTTCAAACCCACCCAGCGGCACCGTGGAAGAAATGGGCCTGGCAATCTGCTTCTGTAAAGATCACAGCCAAGGAAACCCCATGGGGCACTTGTGCTCTGTAACACACGGGGTCTCTCCATAAGTCACAATGAAAATCACCAACCAGAGCAGGGTCACCCAATAAGCAAGCCCAACTGTCTCTTCTCACCAATCTGCCATGCACAATTTCACCTGTCCCCACCACGCAAAGACATGGTCACACCCATGCGAAACTGCTCACCACAGATTAGCAGGTAAATACAATTAAGCCCGCGCGTACCCTGCTCAATGCAAGCCGGCGCATGCCGTGTTTACTGGTTAATCCGCCCGGCAACAACAACAAACCAACAACTAAAGCCATGAAAAGCGTGGAGGGAGTAAGAGGATGCTTTCTGCCAGTCTCTCTGGTGCTTCAGGAAGTACGGCTGCCACTTGTGGCTTTGTGCCTGGCTTTGGACAAAGAGGACCAAGTGGAATGGCCCCTGGAAGGCAGCAGAAGGCAAGCTCATCTGCCTGGGCGAGCAGGAAGGCTCCATGTCTATGCTGCGAGGTGCTGCACTTGGCGTTCGACGGCACATCCTTCCCAAACTCAAGGAGGATTCTATTCTGAATCCACTGCAGATGAAAATGGTGGTTAATCGTCCCCAATTTCTAACAGTTAATAATCCAACTCTGTAAGATGAGCAAACATGAAGTTTAAAATAGATTTCTTAGTTGGGAATTTGGGTGGGAAGTGACATGGAGTCCTAGCGCCACCTGCTTCTGCTTCTCCTCCCTGGGCTGATAACGGTGAACGGCACTGACTGCGGAACACTCTGAAGACCCCGCAGAGCTGCAGAGCTGAGCCATAGAGTATGCTTGAGAAAGTCCCCCAAAAGTGACCTGACTCCCTGATGCCCACGGTCTAAACACACTTACATGATCCAATAGCGTTTGTGGCGTTCATACACGTACATTCAACAGAAACACATATTTTCATCACAAGGTAAGGAAATAAACAGTGACTCAGTGCCCAGTGACTGAGTTCCAGGCACTTCATAGACTGAGACACTAAATAACTGTCTCAAAGTCATGTGGCTAGAAAACAGAGGACCAAAGATGTCAGCCAAAGCCTGCTGGACTCCGTAGCTCACAACTGGCCAACGTGACCCAGCATGGCACCCTCATCGACAACTAATAAAACTAATAACCAAAATACTTCTTGGGTAAGAAGATTTGTCTTCAGCCTGGTGATGTTCACACTGTGTTGACAACAGCCCATTCAAGAGATATGACCACCGTCAGACGTGAAAACATCACAATAAAAAGGGCCCGAGCAGCAGATGGAGGAGTCACAGTGAGAACTCAGGCACCAATATC
Source organism: Trichechus manatus latirostris (assembly GCF_000243295.1). Classification (NCBI taxonomy): domain Eukaryota; kingdom Metazoa; phylum Chordata; class Mammalia; order Sirenia; family Trichechidae; genus Trichechus; species Trichechus manatus. The sequence continues at coordinate 9,986,287 of NW_004444029.1, read as the reverse complement.
ACAGCCAATGGCGATGACATGCAACCAATAAAACAGCAATGACAGTGATGAAAATCATAACCTTATGGCTGCTGTCGAGTGCCATCGAGTCGGCTCCGACTCATAGCGACCTGATGTATAACAGAACGAAACACTGCCCAATCTTGCGCCATCCTCACCACCTGCACACACCAGGCATGAACGCAGGTGATCAATACAGGAATCAGGGCTTGCTGCTCCACCATAGGTGTGCAGAAGCCAAATCTGGGCGTTACTTGGAAAAACGGAAGGGTTGGCCTGTGTCAGACTCGAAAGGAGCTGACGATCGAGCTTTCAGTTACTGAGCCCGTGAGCTGGTGCAGGATCCCTGGAACAGAGATGGGCTCTGGGGGCAAGGAACTCGGTCTAGCTCTCAGCACCAGTATGTCTGTAATCAAGTGATTTAAGTTCTCAGCTTTAACCACCTCACCTATAAAACGGGATTCATAAAATGTATTTCGTAGAGTTGTTCTGAAAATTAAAGAAGACAACACATTTATACAATGCCTAGCTTAGAGCTTTAACAACTAGTAGAAGCTGGCGGTTCCATGGCAGAATTCTCGCCAATGCATCTCGTGTGCAGCCACCAGCCGTCTGTCAGTGGAGGCTTGCGTGTTGCTATGATGCCGAACAGGTTTCAGCAGCGCTTCCATGATAAGACAGACTAGGAAGAAAAGTCTGGAGATCTACTTACGGAAATCAGCCAGTGAAAACCTTACAATCACAACTGTCCAATCCACAACCAAACATGGGGCTGGTGCAGGACTGGGCAGTGTTTGTTCTGTGCTGCACAGGGTCATCATGAGTCGACCAACTTGACAGCAGTCAACACCAGGCAACTAATAAGTTAATTCCCTTGGCCTTGTAAGCTAACAGAATAAACCATCTCCTCTCCTGGGGTACTCTCGGTTAGCTGATGCAAACACCTCTCTTAATGATGCCTGCCGTCTCTTCTGCCCAATGAGATGACAGGTGAAGCCAGCCCTCTTTATGGAGAGTCTGTGACCTCATAACTCAGATGTTGGCACGAGATCCTGTAGGGTATTCATTCTCTGGTGCCTCTGGGACAGATGCTGACCTACCTGCCTTGCTGGAAGCCAAGACGATAGCTTGGCTGGTTGGAGAAAAGGCAGCCATAGATGACACGAAGAATTTTTTTTTTTTAAATTGTGCTTTAAGTGAAAGTTTACAAGTTAGTTTCTCATACAAAAATTTATACACACATTGTTATGTGACCCTAGTTGCTCTCCCTATACCGTGACAGCACACTCCTCCTTTCCACCTCGGATTTCCCGTGTCCATTCAACCAGCTCCTGTCCCTTTCTGTCTTCTCACCTCACCTCCGGACAGGAGCTGCCCATTTAGTCTCACGTATCTACTTGAGCTAAGAAGCACACTCTTCACAAGTATCATTGTATGTCTTATATTCCAGTCTAACCTTTGTCTGAAGAGCTTGCCTTAGGAATAGTTTTAGTTTTGGGCTAACAAAGAGTCTGGGGGCCACGTCTTCCAGGGTCTCTCCAGTCTCAGTCAAACCATTAAGTCTGGTCTTTTTGCTAGAATTTGAGTTCTGCATCTTACTTTTCTCCTGCTCTGTGAGAGACTCTGTCTGTTGTGTTCCCTGTCAGGGTGGTCATTGGTGGTAGCTGGGCACCATCTAGTTCTTCTGATCTCAGGCTGATGGAGTCTTTGGTTTATGTGGCCCCTTTTGTCTCTTTGGCTAATATTTTCCTTGTGTCTTTGGTGTTCTTTATTCTCCTTTACTCCAGGTGGGTTGGGACCAATTGATACATTTTAGATGGCCGCTTGCTAGCTTTTAAGACCCCAGATGCCACTCACCAAAGCAGGATGCAGAACATTTTCTTAATAAACTTTGCTATGCCAACTGACCCAGATGTCCCCAGAAACCATGGTCCCCAGACCCCTGCCCCTGCCACAATGTCCCTCGAAGTGTTTGGTCGTGTTCAGGAAACTTCTTAGCTTTTGGTTTATTCCAGTTGTGCTGACTTCCCCTGTAGTGTGTTGTCCTTCCCTTCACCTAATTCTTGACTACTATCTAGTTAGTGAATACCCCTCTCCCTGCCTCCCCATCCTCATAACCATCACCGAATGTTTTCTTCTGTGTTTAAACCTTTTCTTGAGTTCTTAAAATAGTGGTCTCATACAATATCTGTCCTTTTGTGACTGACTAATTTCATTCAGCATAATGCCTTCCAGATTCATCCATGGTATAAGATATTTCATGGCTTCATCATTGTTCTCTATCGTTGCGTAGTATTCCATTGTGTGGATATACCATAATTTGTTTATCCGTTCGTCCACTGATGGGCATCTAGGTTGTTTCCATCTTTTTGCTATTGTGAACAGTGCTGCAATGAACATAGGTGTGCATATATCTATTCATGTGACAGCTCTTATTTCTTTGGGATATATTCCAAGGAGCAGGATAGCTGGATCATATGGTACCTCTATTTCTAGCTTTTTAAAGAAGTGCTCATAGCAACCCTATAGGACAGAGAAGAACTGCCTATAGGGTTTGCAAGGCTATAAATCTTTATGGAAACAGACTGCCACATCTTTCTCCCGTGGAGCAGCTGGTGGGTTCAGACTGCCAACCTTTCAATTAGCAGCCAAGTGCTTTAACCACTGAGCCACCAAGACTTGGTAGGAATACTTTTCACTAAATCCTCCAACAAAGCTTACACAGAAATGCAGAGCTGGGCTAAGGTGTGTGTGTGCATGTGTGTGTGTGTAGGAACCACCCTCTGGGTAAGCCAGACTCCCTCAATGATGAAGGGAACTTTTCCTGTCCTTATGGAACTATCTAGAGTGGTAACTTCCAAATTCCAACGCATGAACCATTAGTGGGTTGTGAAATCAGCTGGGTTGTGACAAGCATATTGTTTTTAATGAAACAATCAAATAGAACACGTGATGTCAGAAGGCATCACACACAGTAAATGAATATTCGTATTAGCTACGCAGATGATGTATACGTATGTGTACGTGTATATGTATGTGTACATGTATAGGTATGTGTACGTGTATATGTATGTGTATGTGTAAGGAGCCCTGGAGGTGCAACAGTTAAGCACTGTACTGCTAATCAAAAGGTTAGCGGTTCGAACCTACCAGCAACTCCACTGGAGAAAGGCCTGGCGATCTGCTTCTATAAAGATTACAGCCTAGAAAATCCCATGGGGCAGTTTTACTCTGTCACATGGGGTTGCTGTGAGTCAAAAATCGACTCAATGGCACCCAGCAACAACAATGTGTATGTGTGGGGTGTTCTGGGTCACTATGTAAAATGATCACAATCAAAAAAGTCTGAATGTCACTTATCTATTGCATACATGCAAAAATATATATACACACATGCATATATACATATATACACATGCATACATATACACATATATATACACATACATACATACGTATATTCACATACGTTGTCAGGTGCCGTCGAGTTGGTTCCGACTCACAGCAACCCCGATGTACAACATAACAAAACACTGCCTGTTTCTGCACCATCCTCAAAGTCATTGCTATGCTTGAGCCCACTGTTGCAGCTACTGGGTCAATCCATCTCCTTGAGGGTCTTCCTCTTTTCGTTGACCCTCTACTTTACCAAGCATGATGTCCTTCACCAGGGACTGGTCTCTCCTGATAACATGTCCAAAGTACATGAGATGAAATCTCATCATCCTCGCCTCTAAGGAGCATTCTGGCTGTACCTCTTCCAAGACATACACATACGTATATAGACACACATACACATATACATACACCTGCACACACATATATACATATATGTGCACACACACACATACATCAGTGACTAACAGAAGGCCTCGTGATGGATGAACTCAGCATCCATGCCTTTAGGAGGTGCGCCACAATCTGAAGGCCCCCGACCACAGGCCCACCCCCATCATCTGGAGTTGGTGTCTGAGGAAGTCCTGCAGGTTTGGGAGTGGGGTCGTACCAAGCTGAAAGAGCATGAAAAGCCCCAGGTTGAAGGCTGGGGAGAGGGTGAGAGTGGGGAGATACCATGACAACAATGAGAAGCTACACAACAACTCCTTTCAGACGGCCGTTTAAGGAGAATCGTGAAGGACCTCAAGCAGTACCAGGTTTACGGAAGATAACCTCGTGAACTAAGACCTTGTGCTTAGAGTAAACACTCATTTGTTTATGATTCTTCACTTCAGTTATGAAGGCTTGTATGTGGAACTCTGGCCTAAATGGGAAAAAAAAAAAAAAAGGACAAATTGTCCCTTTTTGTCCTTCTGCACAACGGCTACCCTACAGGAGGTTTATTTATTTTGCAGGGGTCAGAGGGCATTTCTGAAATACTATAGAACCATTTGGCTCAGGAACATAAAAAAGAGATTTCTAGAATGTTTCCCAAGATTGTGGAATGTCTAACTTTATCACTAAATGACAGGAAAATGCCTTTCTAATCCCTCTAGGGAACTTAGTCTGGCACCCAACGCTCTCTTAAAGTTTGAAATATTTTCACCTGAAAAGGAAGTTGTAGTCCTCACCCTATCAGAAGGCAGAGATCATGGGAGATGAGAAGTGAATTACACCCACACAAGGAGCTCAGGTCACTGGTCAGCACCCACGCGGCTTCCCTGTGCACGGCGGGGTGGACTGGGCCAGTTCCGGTCTGTCTAAAGGAGAGTTCACGCTCAGAAGACCAGGATAACGTGTAGGGAGCAAAGAGACGAAACCAGTGTCTAAGGACACAGCTGTGTGGGTTAAACAAATGAAACAAGGGAGCCAGAAAGCAGTCAGAGCCCAGGGGCGAGGTCGCAGAGAGCTCCACCAGGAGTCACACGGGGACCCGAACCAAGAGGAAGAGTGGAGTTAGACGGGGAAAGGACTACAGCTGAAGAGGAAGGTGGAAGAGGAACATTAAGGAATTCTTACTTGCGATAACCACAGGGAGATGCGTTAGGACAGGCATGCCCCAATTCTAGAGGGCCTGGGGAAGGGTCCATGTACCATACACCTCAAGGTTCCCCTCCGCCTCCCCCACTCCTAGCCAGGTAAACTCTGCCCCACACCTGACCCTTCTGACTCCTTCTAAGGCCAGGTGTGAATGTAGAATCCTGGGACTCTCTCATGATTCCTTGCCAAACTGTGGCAGTGTGTACATGAACGTCCCCCAGCCCCAGCCTGCTCCCCACACCAGGTGGGAGCGCCGTCCTTCTGGGGTCTTGTGTGTCCCCACACGTAGTGCTGGGCACACCAAGACTGGAGGACCTGGGTCATCTCTCAGGTGGTTTGTGAAGCTGGTCACCTGGAGAGATGAGAAATGTCTCCCCCTGGACAAAAAGCAGAATGCTCACTGCATGCTGTAAAAACAGCGGGCTCCCCAAGCTCAGGGTTCCCTGGCTGCAACACAAGCCCCTGAGTGCAAAGCTGCCACCTGGGCCACAGAGGGACTGGAGGAAGGAGACCCGCTGCAGAGATGCTGATGTGCAAGCTGATCTGTGAGTAATAAAGTCCTTTGCTTCTGCCCCATGAAGCTCGTTGTCATGGATTGAACTGTGTCCCCCCAAATACCTGTCAACTTGGCTGGGTCATGATTCCCAGTATTGTGTGATTGTCTACTGATTGTCTACCATTTTATCATCTGATGTGATTTCCCTGTGTGTTGTAAATCCTATCACTGTATGTAATAAGAGGGATTAACGGCAGTTATACTGATGAGGTCTACAAGATTGAATAGTGTCTTAAGCCAATCTCTTTTGAGATACAAGAGACAGAGGCGAGCGGAGAGACACAGCGACCTCATACCACCAAGAAAGCAGCCCCAGGAGCAGAGCGTGTCCTTTGGACCTGAGGTTCCTGCGCTGAGATGCTCCCAGACCAAGGGAAGACTGATGCATCACAAGGAGCTTCCTCCAGAGCCGACAGAGAGAGAAAGCCTTCCGCTGGAGCTGGTGCCCTGAATTTAGACTTGTAGCCTACTAGACTGTGAGAAAATAAATTTCTCTTTGTTAAAGCCATCCATTTGTGGCATTTCTGTTTATAGCAGCCTAGATGACTAAGACACTCATGTCTTCTGGAAATAGGGCATCACCAAATCCTGGACAAACGTATCATGCAGGGCATCACACCCACACTTGCCTACAGGTTCAAACCCCAAGCACAGCCTCACAAACAGCCATCTCTGGCCACCCCTTGGGCTAAAGGTGTGCACACAGGTGGCCTGGTCCACCCTTTGGAGAACAGACTTGGGACAGAGGTTGTCCACACAGGCCCTGGAAGAAGGCTAAGGTCCTGTGGGCAGGGAATTCCAGAATCCCAGGTAGCAGGTGTGTTCTAGAGGCGAGAAGGGAAAACTGCAGACTCGTCCCCTCAGCCCTCCTGGCTACTCACACCACGGGAGGGCGTGGCCAGAGTCACGTGACTAGAGCCAGAGCAGAGTCCTCCAAATCACTGGGTGGAAGGTCAGCACTGTGCTCGGGAAGCTCGTGGTCCTGGAGGTACAGACGAGCACAGCGACAGGTGCACTGCTTACAGGTAAGTGGCTGTGTTCTCGTCCCCACTCCCCCTAAATGCTTGGATGATCTTCACCTCGCTGGGTGTTTCCTCTGCTATAAAGTGAAGTGATTAGGGGCTAAATAAGATGTCCTCTGAAGCGCATTTCGGAGTCCCCGGGTGGTGCAAACGGTGAAGCGCTCAACTACTAGCCAAAAGGTTGGCGGGTCAAAGCCACCCAGAGGCACCTCAGAAGACAGGGCTGGCCATCTGCTTCCGAAAGGTCGCAGCCTCGAAAACCCTATGGAGCAGTTCTGCTCACGTCTACTCCGCACACACGGGTTCGCCGTGCATCAGAATCGACTCGATGGCAACTGACAACAACAAAGTGCATTTCAAGACTGAGTGCCTACGGCTGCGGCAGGGAGGGGAAAGGGAGACAGCAGGGCCCAGAGCCGGCCGCGGGTGTGTGAGGGCGTCACAGAGAGGGAGGATGGGGGGGGACAGCAGGGCCCGGAGCCGGCCGCGGGTGTAAGGGCATCACAGAGAGGACTGGGGGGTGGGGGGGCAAAGGGAGACATCAGCACCTAGAGCCAGCCGCGGGTGTGTAAGGGCATCACAGAAAGGATACGGGGTGGGGGGAGACAAAGAGGAAAAAGAGTGACCTCTCAGGAAGGAGGCGGGGGTGGCCCCCGAGAGCTCCCAGCTCTGAGAGGTGGGTGATGGGCACAGCAGAGCCCGAGAATCCCACAGCAACCACCGTGGCACGGGAGGGTCTCAGTCATCGAAAATGCACTCCTGACGGAGCAGGACGGGGGGCCCCGGGGAAAACCATCTCACATCTCTCACACGGGTCCCCTCGGCCTTGGAGCGCAAAGGTGCTGCCACACGGTCTCGCGCGCGGGCTGAGCGGGCTCCGAGGGCCCCTCCTCTCCTGCCCCCAGCCCCGTCCAGACAGAAGGGTCTTTTCACCTAAATACCCGTCATCTGCGAGGCGGCTGCTGCTGCACCGAGGACAAACAAGACTCAGGGCCCCTGCTGGGGAGATGAAGTCCCTGGCGGGTGGAGCCCAGCACTGGTCAATGAACAGCGGTGTAATTGTTCGGAAATGTGGTCACGGCTGAGATACCTCCTCTCCTTTCCCACCTGTGTCACCGTAGGGAACAACTGCACTCACGGGCCCCGCGACCCCAACCTCTGGTGACCAGGGTCCAGTTCCCTCAGAGCAGCCATCTCTACTCGGCACTGACGGTTGAGCGCTCGGCTACTAGCTGAAAGGCTGCTACTCTGAACCCACCCGAGAGGCCCCTGGGAAGACAGACCTGGCGACCTGCTTCCGAATGGGCACGGCCTTGAAAACCCTGTGAAACGGGGAAACTGTAAATCAGAACCGACTCAACGGCTGCTGACAACAGCCGCCACCAGCTCCACCTGAAGGATGATAGCAGGAGAAGCAGACGCACGGACAGACAGACAGTGGGGAAGTTCACTGGCCTGATCCAGCACCTGGTATAAGCCCGGGGCTACTTGTCTGGTGAGATGTGTGTGAAGTTCCAGATACTCAAAACACCACCCCGGGTGCTGGAAAGGGCGGGGAACTGCCAGCCTACCACTTTGGTATTTTGGCCAGCACGGCGATCTGTTCACTGCCTCTGAGCAACGGGTCAGAGGAGGAAGAGTCAGCTGCAGGGACTGCAGGACCACCTTCCACCACAACAGCAGCTAGGCTTTTGTTTATTTACCTCTTAGGCCAAAATACATTCAAAATCACTGGATGGAGATGCTACGTCCATAAGTTTTCTCTGGGGTATCTGGGGGGACAAACGATTAAGTGCTTGGCGGCTAACTGAAAAGCTGAAAGTTTGAATCCACCCAGAGGCGTCTCAGAAGAAAGGCCTGGCAATCTACTTCCAAAAAATCAGCCACTGAAATCGATATGGAGTACTGTTCTAGTCCGACACACGTGGGGCTGCCACGAGTTGGAATCGACCGGATGGCACTGGGTACTGGTTAGGAGTTCCCTGACAAAATTATCCTTGGGAAGATTGTCAGTTACTCAATTATAATTAATCAGTCATAAAGGGGTTGTCTGTCAGGCGAGGTGAGCCTTTTTTTGCAGTCCTCCGAGTCATGTTTTTTTTTTTCTTTTCTTTTTAAATTTTTTAATTTTTTCCCATACAAAAATTTACACATACGTTGTTATGTGACCCTAATTGCTCGCCCCATACTGTGACAGCACATTCCTCCTTTCCACCCGATTCCCCTGTCCATTCAACCAGCTCCTAACCCTCTCTGCCTTCCCATCTCACCTCCAGACTGAAGCTGCCCATTTAGTCTCTTGTATCTACTTGAGCTAAGAGGGACACTCCTCATGAGTATCACTTCATGTCCCATCCCTGTCTGAAGAGCTGGCCTAGGAAATTGTTTTAGTTCTGGGCTGATAGAGAATCCAGGGGCCATGCTTTCCAGGGTTCCTCCAGTCTCAGTCAGACCATTAAGTCTGGTCTTCTTACTAGAATTTGAGTTCTGCACCCCACCTTTCTCCTGCTCCATTAGGGACTCTTGTGCTTCCTGTCACGGTGGTCACTGGTGGTAGCCGGGCACCATCTAGTTCTTCTGGTCTCAGGCTGATGAAGTCTCTGGTTTATGTGGCCCTTTCTGTCTCTTGGGCTAATACTTTCCTTGTGTCTTTGGTGTTCTTCATTCTCCTTTACTCCAGGTGGTTGGGACCAATTGATGCATCTTAGACGGCCACTTGCAAGCTTTTAAGACCCCAGACGCCACTCACCAAAGTAGGATGCAGAACATTTTCTTGATGAGCTTTGTTATGCCAATTGACCTAGATGTCCCCTGAAAGCATGGTCCCCAGACCCCTATCCCTGCTACTCTGTCACTCAAAGTGTTTGATTGTTTTCAGGAAACTTCTTAGCTTTGGTTTAGTCCAGCTGTGCTGACTTCCCCGACAGTGTGTGCTATCCTTTCCTTCACCTGATTTCTTATCTACTATCTAGTTAGTAAATAACCCTCACCCTTCCTCCTCACCCTCATAACCATCAAAGAATGTTTTCTTCTGTGTTTAAACCTTTTCTTATAATTGTGGTCTTATACAATATTTGTCCTTCTGTGACTGACTGAATTCACTCAGCATAATGACCTCCAGCTTCCTCCAAGTTATGTTTCACGGCTTCACTGTTGTTCTTTATCATTGTGTAGTATTCCATTGTGTGGCTATACCATAATTTGTTTATCCATTCTTCTGCTGATGGGCATCTAGGTTGTTTCCATCGTTTTGCTATTGTGAACAGTGCTACAATGACCATGGTGTGCATCTATCTATTCATGTGACAGCTCTTACTTCTCTAGGATATATTCCAAGGAGCGGGATAGCTGGATCGTATGGTACGTCTATGTCTAGCTTTTTAAGGAAGTGCCAAATCGATTTCCAAAGTGGTTGTACCATTTTACATTCCCACCAACAGTGTATAAGTGTTCCAGACTCTCCACAACCTCTCCAGCATTTACTATTTTGTGTTTTTTGGATTAACGCTAGCCTTGTTGGGGTGAGATTATCTCATTGTAGTTTTGATCTGCGTTTCCTCACGTGTCTGTTAGTCACCTGAATATCTTCTTTGGCAAAGTGCCTGTTCATATCCTTTGACCATTTTGTAATTGGGTTGTCTTTTTGTTGTTGAGGTTTTGCAGTATCTTGTACATGTTAGAGATTAGATGCTGACCGGATTTATCGTAGCCAAAATTTTCTTCCCAGTCTGTAGGTTGTCTTTTGACTCTTTTGGTGAAGTCTTTTGATGAGCATTAAGTGTTTGATTTTTAGGAGCGCCCGTTTATCTAGTCTCTCTTCTGGTGCTTGTGCATTGTTACTTACGGTTCGCATTGTGTTTATGCCACACATCAGGGCTCCTAGCATTGTCCCTATTTTTTCTTCCATGATCTTTATCGTTTTTGCTTTTATATTTAAGTCTTTGATCCATTTTGAGTTAGTTTTTGTGCATGGTGTGAGGTATGGGTCTTGTTTCAGTTTTTTGCAGATGGATATCCAGTTATGCCAGCACCATTTGTTAAAGAGATTGTCTCTTCCCCAGTTAACGGACTTTGGACCTTTGTCAAATATCAGCTGCTCGCAGGTGGATGAATTCATGTCTGGATTCTCGATTCTATTCCAATGGTCTATTTATCTGCTGTTGTACCAGTACCAGGCTGTTTTGACTACTGTGGCGGTACAATAGGTTCTAAAATCAGGTAGTGTGAGGCCTCCCACTTTGTTCTTCTTCTTGAGTAATGCTTTACTTATTCGGGGCCTCTTCCCTTTCCATATGAAGTTGGTGATTTGTTTCTCCATCTCATTAAGAAATGCCGGTGGTATTTTGATCGGGATTGCAGTGTGTCTGTAGATTGCTTTGGGTAGAAATGACATTTTCACTATGTTGAGTTTTCCTATTCATGAGCAAGGTATGTTTTTCCACTTATGCAGGTCTCTTTTGGTTTCTCGCAGTAGTGTCTTGTAGTTTTCATTGTATACTCTGGTTAGATTTATTCCTAAGTATTTTACCTTCTTGGGGGCTATTGTAAATGGTATTGATTTGGTGATTTAGGTGAGGTAAGTTTTGAAGAGGGAGAAGAAATGGGAGGGGAACACACAACCACAGGTAGGGAACCACAGTGGAGACTCCGACGGGCAAGGGAGAGAGCAGGGCACTTGGGGAGGGGAGTATAAGGGATGGGGTTATCAACAAACTAGCCCTGCATAACAGGCGGCCGGCTCTAGCCCTGGCCACATTCAGTGACAGCAACCAATGCCCTTAGGGAAGGCTCAGGTACTGATATAACTAGGTTGTTGTTGTGGCGAGCCGTTGAGTCAATTCCAACTCACAGCGATCCTACAGGACAGAGCAGAACTGCCCCATAGAGTTTCCTAGGCTGTCATCTTTATAGGAGCAGATGACCAGGTCTTTTCTCCTCCAGAGCCACTGGTGGATTCGAACTGCCAAGCTTCTGGAGGTAGATTTTTTTTTTAATAGAATTCAACTAGGTGAAATACCTTGGAAGAGGTTCCCCTAGTCAGTAAATAAGACAAAAGGAAAGCCAACACCGACGCTCAGGGAAGAGTGTGAGATGTGCTGACCATCTTCCCAAGCTCCAATATGCCATAGGTTCCTACAAAGTCGTATTTAATAATAACCAACATCACAGAAAAACCGCTATGGCAGTTATTTACAAACATACAAACCGCTGGCAAAACACGGACTACTGTTACATGGAATCCAGATGTACTTTATGTCAGTGCTCCTCACATGGCAGCTCCTCACCAGAGTCTGACAGAGATGGACTTGTTGATATGAAAATATGTCCAGTATGTTTTGTTAAGTGAAAAATCCCTTAACAAAAAAGTATGTACAGTATAAATAATAAAATTTTAAAAAAACAAACCAGTTGCTGTCGAGTCGACTCTGACTCATGGCGACCCCACGTGCTTCAGAGTAGAAATGTGCTCCACAGGGTTTTCAATGGCTGGTTTTTCAGATCACCAGGCCTTTCTTCCGATGCACCTCTGGGTGAATTTGAACCTCCAGCCTTTCAGCGAGCAGCTGAACACATTAATGGTTTGTGGCCCCAAGGACTCCATATAAAATATTCCAAACTGGAAAGATACTTCTAGGTGAAAGGATTATGATTTTTCTTCTTTTTTAAACTATATTTTCTAATTTTTGTTCACAATGGGCATATATTGCTTATGGATTTTTTCTTAAGTTTAAAAACTGCGTTGCAGGGAAGCCAGCCTGGCCGGGACGGGTGGCCTTTCACAGCAGGGGGCAGCATAGACCCCTTCAGTCCAAAGACTGACTGTGCCTCTGCTGCCCTTGTGTGGCAGAGAGGAGGCGTGACGCCTGGAGCCCAAGATAAGACCCACCCTGGAAACAAACCCCAGGGTCATCACTGACAGATTCCTTGTGCCCTGATCGCCTACTCATGGCTGGGGTCTGCCCTGCTCATGACGGTGAGGCCCCTACCCAGTGGCCAGTGCTGGTCGGCGCTGGAGCTCCAATCTGCTCAGGATGCCGAAGAGACGACGGCAGACTCAGGCCTGGCAGTCAGTCGGGAGGACCAGAGAAGACTCCAGAATCCCCTCCGAGGCCAGGGAAGGCAGAAACCAGAAGGGAGGAAGCCTCAGAAGATGAAGGGCCAGGGGCGGGTATTGAAACCAGAAGTCTAGAATGTGTGTGAACATCTTCTTGACCTCACCCCCACCTGTCAGTCTGTCTTCTGTGGTGGCTTGCATGTTGCTGTGATGCTGGAAGCTATGCCACCAGTATTCCGAATACCAGCAGGGTCACCCGTGGTGGACAGGTTTCAGTGGACCTTCCAGACCAAGACAGACTAGGAAGAAAGGTCTGGTGATCTACTTCCAAAAATTAGCCAATGAAAACTCTATGGATCCCAACAGAACACTGTCTGATACAGTGCTGAAGTCTGAGATAGCACTCGAAATATACAAGACCACAACAATGGAGTCGTACCGATAACCGTGAAGACGGTACAGGACCAGGCAGTATTTTGTTCTGTGATACACGGGGTCACTGTAAGTCAGAGTTGATCCTCCACCATGACCTCAGGAGAACTGGTGCCAACCACGCCCTGCAGCAGTGGGTACACCCTCCCGGAATGGCTGGGGGACAGTCCGTGGGCACACAGTGTCCCACGTACCCACGGATGGCCGTTCTCCCTGAGGAGATTTCAGCAAACGGCAGTCAAATGTAATGTTCTCAGCAAACAGCACGCCAACTGGATTAGGAATTGATGTTAAACCTGAACATGACTAATTAATATTCTTCTCTGCTTGGTTGACTAGCTCTATACTTCTGAGATCTCTACAGGATTCCCTTTAATCTTCGAAGCATACCTACGCATGTGTACACACACAAACACACGGGCTCTGGCTGAAACTCACCAAGAGCTGGTCTCCTCACCCTATACCTCAACCCCTTTCCCTTGCGTACCTCCCAGGGAGAAATCTCAATATGCTCCTGTATTGAGGCACCGGATCCAACTGCTTGGTTCAAATCCCAGTGTTAGCACTTGCTGTGTGACCTTGGGTAAGCCACCTAGCCTCTCTGAGTGCGTTCCTCCTCTCTATCATGGGCATAGTAAGAGAACCACCTCATGGGCTACTGGAAGGCTAATGAGTCAGTATCTGTAAGTGCTGAGAACCGTGGCTCACACAGAACGTTCTAGAGGAACTCATGCACTCACTCTGCCCCACGGTTATTCTTCAGAATGGGTTGAAATTAAAAAAAGAAACACGATTTTCTTAGTTTTCATTAATAAACATTTCTTGCTAAGATTGGGGGATGCTGAAGTGGCCAGTGCCTCCGTGCCCACCTCGAAGTCTGATGTCATTTTCAGGAGAAGCAGGCTGACTGCTGGCCTGCTCTCCTCTAGGTCTTTCCCTTCACCCGCGTAATCGTCCCTGTGAGGATCAGCCTCTCCACCTACCCTATAGCTTACAGAGGACGTAAAGAGCATGTGGGTGTGAGCGTGTGCATTGTACATGCATGTGGGTGTGTGCGTTAGTGCATGTGTGTGAATGTGCGTACACGTGTACGTGCACATGTACATGGGTGTGTGTCCGTTCATGTTATGTGCTCGTGTGTGCACGTGTACATCCATGTGTATGTACATGTGCATATGTGCATGTGTGCCGTGTGTGTGCATACATGTGTATATGTGCATGTAATGCACGCATGTGCTGTATGCATCCACGTGTATATGCTAGTGTGTGTGCATGTGTGTGTACATATGCAGCCCGTGTGCGTATGTAGCAGGACAGCTGAGTGGAGCAGAGGCACCCTGAGCGCCAGGCACAGCTGCACTCCCCATGTGGTCTCCCCACTTTCCTCCATCTTTGGCCCCTCTTTCCCCACCTTGCAGAGTCACCTCTCACTCCAGCTCCACGTACCTGTTGGTATTCTCCAGAACCTCCACCTTCTTCCGAAGCTCCAAGTTCTCAGTTGAACAAGACTCCACCCTACAGAGGAGAGAGAAAGAAGAAAACCAGCTACTATCGGCAGAGCAGAGGCCGGGCCAGGAGCTGGGCTGGAGGTGGTGGGGACCAGGGAAAGCAGAGGGGATCGGCGACTCCAGGGAGGAGGGACACAGCCTGGCCCACCTGAGGTGGGGAGAAGGGTGAGGAGACCAAAAAAAAGAGAACTGAGTATCAAGTACCTGAAAAGTGGACAAAGAACAGGGAAGGCACAAAATGCACACCTCTTCTAGGCTGTCACACATGTGCTTCCTTTCAGCTGACACCCCTCACACATCTCCTCTATACTACAGGGCTCGCTGATAAGGAGACATGGGGCGTGGGGGAAGGGAAAGGGGGATCTAGGACAAGAACCTGGGATCTCAAGACAGGGAACCAGGTACCGAGCCTGCATGTCCCATGGAGTCACTGAAGAGATGTTCACAGAAACCTCTGGGCCCCGGATGCCTGCAGAGAAGGACGGAGCAGCGTGGAGCTGCCTAACGCTACATGAGCACCACCTAACCTGGGTGAGACGGAGAGCCAGCCGGGACCCACTGTCCCCTCCTTTCCCCAGATACACCTGAAGGAAGGGTCATCTCTGGGCCTAATTCTCACCTTCAAATCATATTAGTTTGTCAGCTAGAAAATGATTTTCTAGGACTAGTGCAAAATTGCGCTGAATTTACATTTTGCTAACATCCCATCTGATACTCCAGGCTTTTCAGGACAATAAAGAGTCTCTTCAAGGGCTACTGCAAAACTAAAAACCAAACCAGATGTGGCTGAGTCAATTCAGACTCACGGTGATCCCATGTTTGCAGAGTAGAATGGCTCTCCACAGGGTTTTTAATGGCTAAAGAAGTAGATTGCCAGGCCTTTCTTCCAAGGAGCCTCTGGATGGACTCGAACCTCCAACCTTTTGGTTAGCAGCTAAATGCATTAACCATTTACACCACCCAGGAACTCCAGTATGACTTATACCCATCGGCATTGAGTCGATTCTGACTCATAGCACCCCTACAGGACAGAGCAGAATTGCCCCATAGGGTTTCCAGGGAGTGGCTGGTGGATTTGAACTGCCGACCTTTTGGCTAACAGCTGAGCTCTTAACCACTGTGCCACCGGGGCTCCTAGTATGACTTACACCAAAAAACCAAACCTACTGCCGTTGAATCAATTCTGACTCATAATGACCCTATGGGATAGAATAGAATTGCCCCATAGGGTTTCCAAGGAGCAGCTGGTGGATTCGAACCGCTGACCTTCTGGTTAACAGCCAAGCTCTTAACCACTGTGCCACCAGAGCTCCTGTATGATTTATAGCGGACAGAAAATAAAGAACACTAACCTCACGCATTTCATTCATTCCCTGTTGGGTGTGGGAAGAGTGTGGCTAACGGAAACCAATTTATAGTGCTGCTCCTTTCAGCTGAAACAGCGCCTCTCTTCTAGGGAGCCCCAGGAATGGGTGTGGGTGTTAATATTTGTCCTTGTTTGAAAGGAAGCCTCAGTGATGTTGGCTGGGAAAGTGTGGTACAAACATCTAGAACGACTGTTATTTCTTGCCACACTCACAAGCGTTCTCTCCAAACAACCACCAGGGGGCAGGCAAGCACAGCTGATAACCCAATGGGCGCTAAGGGGTCCAGAAAGGCGCAGAACTGCTGGGGAAAGCAGATTCTCACCACAGTCTCATCTCTCTACATGTTGCCCAAGAAACCCAACCAGTTTGGCAAGAAGCTTACTTTTTCTCCAAGCTGTCCATGTATTCCTTCTTCTTTCTCCTGCTCTCCTGGGCAGAAATCTGAGGCAGAAGGGGAATAAACTGAAGGATTAGTTTGCAGCTATGTAAGTAAACCAGTTACGTGTAAAAGGGAGATGAGAGGCTGTTAGCTCAGAAATCACTGGTGCCCCGCTCACTTTTGCGGCATGCCCCATTTCTTTACCCTGCAGCTCATCTACTAATCCCCAATTCTGTGCCCATGGCTTCAGCTTGCCTATGCCCTCACCAACTTCACTATACAGGCAGTCTCCAATTCATGACACAGCTGAGTTACCACGAACCACACAGTAGTTTTTTTGTTTTTTGTTTTTTTTTTTTACAGCTTATCCTTAGTAACCTGTACTACATACAATGCTGCAGCATGTAATTTGCTGATGTTACCATTCTCAGACGTTCATTCACAGATGTTCAAAGATCGGATTTATAAAGACACTGATAATAAAAGGCAATAATAATGAAAACTAAAAAAAAAGGTAGCTTCTGTCAGAACCGATTTGTAAGTCAGCGATTATTTGTAAGTCGGGGACTACCTGTAAGTGGGCCCCCTGTGGAGAGGGCAGGTCTGTATGGCCTCAGGTAAATTATTTCCCAACTTCAGCTAGCTAGGCTGTATCCCATCCATTCTCATTATTCGCCGATTCCTTTTTCGCGAGTTCCCCATCACTAAAACCCGGAAGGTTCACGGGCATGTGCGTAACGGCCAACAAGCCCAGCTGAGGTCAGCCAAGGCTAGCTCATTAGTTGCTAATCTGGTGTTCGCGGATCAGAACTACTGCAGGGAATGAGAACCAATGGTTTACAAGACGAGTGGGTGCGGTCCTATGTTAACCCCCTGCCGCTTCTGCACACGGTGATGGTTACTGTGTAACTGGCTCTTTACTTCTTCCCCTTTCTGCAGCCTCCCTCCTCCATGGCCTGGGCCTCTGCCACACCACGGCCACACAGGCCCCACAGGCCTCACCGGCCTGCCAGCACTGCAGAGGGCTCAGGTAGGAGACTGCTGAGCCCACGTACGGAACAGTGGTCTACAGAATTTTTTTCTTCACCACAAACCCCTATCAAGAAAAACAAAATGAAGCAAGCACTCCCAATGTACTTTTTCCTTATTAAATCATATACCTGCTTACTACACGAAAATACTGTGTACAGTCAGAAAACAATTTAAAAGGCTGAGACTGTAAAAACTGAACAGAAACAGAAGCTCTAAATATCTTCCTCTCAGCCCCTAGTGGAGCACCCGCGGCTCCACGGAGTAGCGTTGTCCTTGCTGTTGTGTGCTGTGGAGTTGACGACTCATAGCGACCCCAGGTGACAGAGCAGAACTGCCCCGTGGGGGTTTTCTTGGCTATAACCTCCAGCAGAGCAGACCGTCAGGTTTTTCTCCTGCAGAGTGGCTGGCGGGTTTGAACCGCCAGTCTTTCTGTTAGCAGCCAGGTGCTGAACCATTGGGCCACCAGGGCTCCTTCCATGGAAGGTACATACCCGATTTTGGAGTTCACTGGCCTAGAGTGGATGGACAGATGGACAGGGCTGGAGGGAGACAGTGGCAGGCCGGGAAGGGCTCTGCGTGGCCTGGGCTCCTGCCCGGCCAGTGTTGGTCAGTGAGAAGGATCAGGGCGGGATGTGGGCCCCACTCAGCTCACAGCGGAGCCTAGACCTGAAGGACTCACCTTATTCTTGATTTTCCTCCGGATTTTCTTCAGGGCCTTCTCCTCTGGTTTGGTTAGGGGCAGTTTGGTGGGGATGGGGTAGCCCTCGGCGATCAGGGTCCGCTTCTCCTCCTCCGTCAGGACCAGCGGGCCTGACCCCTGCAGTTTCTGTGCAGACCAAGGAGAAGAGGGTCAGCGGGGACCAACGGGGCATATGAAGAACAACCCCCGACGGGTGACTGGAATACATCACAGTCCAGCAGATGGCTCAGAGACAAGGGCGCCCCATCTGCTTTCGGGGAGAAACGGGAGCTCTGAAGTGGAAGCAGAGATGGAAAAGCCCTCTCATGTGAGTGTCAGCACTCCGGGACCAAGGGTAACATCCTCCATCCGTTACTTCCCAGAAAGGGCCCCGGCAGCTAAAATGTCAAAGGTAGAAATTCAGTCATTTCCCACCTCCCTGGAGGCTTCCTGACCTCGGAGTAGGGGAGGATTCTCTGGCAGCTGCTTTATGGAATGGTTTTGTTGTTCCCATCTGAAAACGCAGTTTTGTGAGGTGCTCTCTACACACGGAGAGTCGCCTCCACTTACAGCTAAAGACCAGGGCCCCCAGGTCCCACCTGCAGGCCCTTTCCACGCGGGTCTCTGGCTTCCTGGCAGCCCGTGACTGTTCATCCAGCAGTGGAAACCAGAACTGTGGCTCATCTCATTAACTCATCATAGAATGAAGGTTTATCGTAAGTCAAACAACCTGACTACCTAATTCATTGTACTAACCGAACAACCAAACCTGCAGCCGTCAAGTCGATGCCAGCTCACAGCAACCCTACCAGGCAGAACAGAACTGTCCTCATAGCGTTTCCAAGATTGTAATCTTTACGGATTATGGTGTTGGTGAAGAATACTGAATACACCATGGGCTGCCAGAAGAATGAACAAATCTCTCTCGGAAGAAGTACAAGCCAGAGTGCTCCCTGGAAGCAAGGATGGTGAGACTTTGTCTCATGTACTTTGGACATGTTATCAGGAGGGACCAGTCCCTGGAGAAGGACATCATGCTTAGTAAAGCAGAGGGTCACTGAAAAAGAGAAAGACCCTTAAGGAGATGGATTGACACCGTGGCTGCAACAATGGGCTCAAACACAGCAACAATCGTGAGGGTGGAGCAGGACCCGGCAGTGTTTCATTCTGTTGTACACGGGGTCGCTGTGAGTTGGAACCGACCGACGACGTCTAACCACAATCTTTTGGGAAGGAGACTGCTACGTCTTTCTCCTGAAGAGCAGCTGGTGGGTTTGAACCGCTAACCTTTTGGTTGCCAGCCGAGCGCTTTAACCACTGCACCCCAGGGCTCCTTTACTGCACCTTAGCTGCATGCTGTCATGGAGGAATCAAAACCATCCCGACTCCCCAGCTGCTTATGATCGAGACCCGAGACTGAACTGATACGCGTGAAAGGGTGAGAGCTATTATAGGCTGACCTGCGTAATCTTAACTCAAGGTACACGGGAAATCTCAAGAAAGAAAACCCTTAGCTGAGTCTGCGTGGTAAGGGGAGGCTTATGGTAGCAGGTAACACTTGAATTGGGACTCTTGAAAGAAAGGGGATGATTTACATTAAGAGAGCAGAGGGCAGTGGAAGCTGAGGGCGGTGCTGTGACAAGTCATTAAAGGCACCCCTCTGCCCTGGATGGGAAGGAGTCCTTGAAGCAGCAGAGGGTCCGGGCACACGCGTGCAGTGGAATATGAGGGCTGGATGCCAGCAGGTAACAGGATAGACAGCAGGATTGTGGAGCAAGGGTATGACCTGGAAGACTCACTCCGTAAGCAGCGTGGGAGTGGACTGACTGTGGTAGCCCACACAGACACACGGAATGAAAGCTGTCACAGCAATCCACGGGGTGAGGAGTCAGGTTAGAGGTGAGAAGGTAAGGAAGGTGAAAAAAGCAAATTCCCTTGTCCTTGATGATGGTGGTATGTAACAATGTGACCGCTGTTCTAGAACTTTCTGGGACAGACTGAATTCACATTTTCAAAATCATTTCATTAACACGTAGTTTTTATAGAATTCTTAAACGTCTCATTTCATTTAATTTTGCTCTTTATGATATTGCAAATTCAGTAAAGTCAATTCTAATGTAATCATTTTTAAGACATCATAGCAATCAATTTGCTCTTCAGAACAAGAAAAAGTGAATTCTCTATTCCTATGTCATATTTGGGAAGTGGTGTCCTTATACACATGAGGGACCAATGATGGCGGGTAACATCTTACCTGAGCCCGTGGGTTAAGGCTGGTACCACAGGCAGAAAGAAGGGAAACTAAATTTCTTGAGTTTTTAGGCATCAAAGTGTTTTAGATCAGATGTTCAAATTCATCAGATTGCTTATTTGAAAAATAAATGTTATTTTCTATTACAGGTCATAAGGACCACCTAAAGCAATGGCAAATGTTTATAATTTAGAGGAGAAAAATAACAAAATGTGGAAGTTTTATTCCTCAGACTGACAGCTGTGTAAAATAAGCCTATGATTAAAAATTGGAGGCGTGCAGTTGAAAAGGCGGAGAACTGCGTTAGCATGGGGAGACTATCGGCAGTTTTCACAATGTGCAATGGAGCAGAAAGATTCTTACAGGAGTAAAAATCAGCCCACCCGGGATGCTCCACGTGACAGAGCGGAGAGGGCGCAGGTCCAGAAGCGCCAGCCGAATACTCACGTGTGGGGCAGTGAGGAGGGGCGAGCTGGAGAGGGAGGAGGGAGCCCGCGCCCCGGCCCGGGCGGGGCTGGGGGTCTGCGGCAGGCTGAAGGGGTGCAGGCGCGGGTTGGGGCTCAGGCTGCCCTCTGAGTCGCTGCTGTGGCTGCTGGGAGGGGTTGGTGGTAGGTGCAAATGGTCCACAGAGGCTGGAGAAAAGAAAAATGGATCCGTCCATGAAACAGCAACGCAGAGACACCACGTTGTTGTTAGCTGCTGTCGAGTGGGCTGCCCGGCCCCCGACACATGGCGACCCCATGCACAACGGAGCAAAACGCTGCCCAGCCCTGCACCAGCCCCATGATCAGTTGTGGATTGGACTTTGTGACCTGTAGGGTTTCAAAAGTAGATTACCAGGCCTTTCTTCCTAGTCCGTCTGACTCTGGAAGCTCCAGTGAAATCTGTTCAGCATCATAGCGACACACATGCCTCCAATGACAGCCGGATGGTGGCTGTGCAGGAGGTGCACTGGCCAGGAATCGGACCCGGATCTCCCTCAGGGAAGGTGAGAATTCTACCACTAAACTGTTAACAGGGGTACAGCGGAACTCGGGAGAGCGGACTCAAAGAGCGAGAAACCTGCATGAGCTGATACAGACAGCAGTACTGCCCAACATGGACAGTAATCCTTTCTTTAGGGATAACAATAAAGGTAAATGCCAAGATCTGGCAATAATGTAAGTGAAGTGGAGGCGAGGGTGGATCACGGCGCAGAGCCGTGTACAAAGCTGTCCTCCTCCTGTAAGAAAAGGGAGACAAACAGCGTACAGACTTTATGCTGGTATCTGCGTAAAGAAACCCCAGAAGAATGTGCAAGAAACCAATGAAATGTGCTCGGCAGGGCAGGAGAAGGGGGGAGCATAGGGAGATGCTGACAGATGCTGGCAAGCATCTTCTCTGTTAATGGATTCTGTTCTCTTTTGAAAGTCTTTAGAAATAGCAGCCCTGGAGCCCTGAGGACAACTCCTCGGGGTCTGCAGGAACATGGCGGGGGCCAGGCGGGGGGCCAGGCGTTGTTCACTCAGAAACGCCCAGTCCAGTCTTAAAAGTTTGCAAGCAGCCATCTAAGATGCATCAATTGGTCCCACCCACGTGGAGTAAAGGAGAATGAAGAACACCAAAGACACAAGGAAAGTATTAGCCCAAGAGACAGAAAGAGCCACATAAATCAGAGGCTTCATGAGCCTGAGACCAGAAGAACTAGATGGTGCCCAGCTACCACCAATGACCACCCTGACAGGGAACATAACACAGAGTCCCTGATGGAGCAGCAGAAAGATGGGCTGCAGAACTCAAATTCTAGTAAGAAGACCAGAGGTACCCCGGAAAGCATGGACCCCGGATTCTCTATCAGCCCAGAAGTAAAACAATTTCCAAGGCCAACTCTTCGGACAGGGATTGGACTGGACTGTGGGACATAAAGTGGTACTCGTGAGGAGCGTGCCTCTTAGCTCAAGTAGATACAAGAGACTAAACGGGCAGCTTCTGTCCAGAGGTGAGATGGGAAGGCAGAGAGGGTCAGGAGCTGGTTTAATGGACATGGGGAATCAGGGGTGGAAAGGAGGAGCGTGCTGTCTCTGTACGGCGTGAGCAATTAGGGTCACATAACAATGTATGTATAAATTTTTGTATGGGAGACTAACTTGAAATGTAAACTTCATTTATACTACAATAAAAAAATTAAAAGAATTGTACGTTGTAATTCAGAATGAGAAAATGATCACAATAAATATATTTCCTTAAAAAAAAAAAAGAAATGCCCAGTCCTCTTCAGATGGGGGAGTGGGCACTGGGAAGATAAACGGCGGCGTGGAGGAGGGTCTTCTCCCCTGTACCTACACAGGCACAGCCCACCCTGCCAGCCTCCATCAGGAACCCCACGGCAGCAGGGATGTCCTCCAAAGTAGAGCCCAAATCCGCTCAACCTGGAACAAGAGCTCTGGGGTCCCACCCTGCTTCCTCGGGACAGCAGCCTTTCTGCTGAGCTGCAATGCCTTGTGAAAGCTGGCCATGGTTCCTGACCCTCACCCCGGCCCCTCTGGGTCCCCAGCCCCTCTGGGTCCCCAGCCCACAGAGCCCTCGACGCCAACCTGCACTGGGCTGGGGCCTCAGTGGTTTATAACAGCTCGGTCTGCCCAGCGAGGGGCACTCCCATGGAGGCAGCTCATGCTGGAGGCCGTGTCCGGCCTCAGTACTTCACTTCCACATCTCCTCCTCCAGCAGAGGCCACCAAAGGCACTGGTGTCGGGAGGGGCCTTCTAACAACAAGCAACGGCTGGCCTAAGGGAGTCCCCGGGTGGAGCAAACGTTTTGGCACTCAAGTAATGAAAAGGTTGAAGGTTTGAGTCCACCCAGAGGTGTCTGGGAAGAAAGTCCTGGTGATCTACTTCTGAGAAATCAGCCATTGAAAACCCTACGGAGCACAGCTCTACTCTGCCACACGGGAGGTTGCCATAAGCTGGAGCTGACTCAACAGCAACCAGTGTTTAGCTGTAGTGACCTAAGGAAAACGACCCCCCATATTTGCCTCTGGGGGTGAGCAGAGGGTACAGACAGACAGCTCTCGCATCACAGGTGGTGGCCCTCCCTGGCAGCCCTCCCCGCCCACAGCACACGGTTGTTCTTCTTTCTTCTCTTAACGTCTCTCACTCCCTTTCTCTCATTTTAGCCCTCGCTTTCTCTTTCTCCATAAGGAGGAGATCTGCCCTGTAGGGTTTACTAGTCTGTCGTCTTCACGGGAGCAGATCACCAGGTCTTTCTCTCACCGAGAGGCTGGGTGGGTTTGAACTGCCCACCTTTGGGTTAGCAGCCGAGCGCTTAACCGTCACGCCACAAGGGCTCCTTAGGGGCACTGTTACATCTAGGGGCTATTCCAAAATAACCCCATGCAGCTCTGTGCCCAACGGTCCTGCCAACAGTTCCAGGCAGCTACAGAGGGCAAGTATGTGCCTTAAATACGTAGTGTGGGGCTGGTAAGGGAGTCCTAACAGTTTTTACCACAGTTTCCCAAGGCCAAGGGCGCCTGCGGCACATCGCGTGATGAAGAAACAAGAAGCCGACAAGCCAGTTAGGGACTCAGGGTCTGCCGTGAAGCGTTGCGGCATCGTAGCCAACAGTACTTGGCACTCAAATCATCCTAATCCCTTTCTCCTTCCCAAACGGAGGGTGCCCCACGGCAGAGGGAAATGGCGTGGCAGGAAAAGTGAAGCAGATACGAATCTCCTCTTTCCTGCCGATTAAGGCCACTGACATGTCCACAGGGACCTCAGTATCAGATTGCTAAATATTGTCTGACATGCCGCTCTTGGGTTGCTGGAAGGGCTGCACACAACAGGCGGCTGTGCCGAGAAGCTCCGATGCATTCAAGGAGACTGCATTTCCTTATCTCTGTTTATCCACAATAACAGGGAGGCCCGCCAGCTGCTTGACCCTTGAAGCACTTCTCCTCCAGTGACCCTGGATGCTGAAGTCACCAAGGGATACACTGCTGCGGTTAGGACACTCTCTGAAGCAATTGCAACATAAAAGAGCAAGACACATTTGGCACATCAACCACAAGAATCATCGGGGTGGAAGAACAACTTGCAACGACTTGCAAGCCGCGTACAAGGCTGAAAGGCCCTAACGTCTTATCACCCAGCGCAAAGGACACTGTCCCAACCCGGACTCTAGTCCGTATCAGCAATTATTTTCAGTCGACCCTTCTTTACTGATAACGGAGTCCCTGGGTGGTACAGCAAACGGTTAGCGTACTCAGCTGCTAACCAAAAGGTTGGTAGTCCAAGTCCACCCACAGGTGCCTCGGAAGAATGGCCTGGCAATCTCCCACTGAAAAGCAGCCACTGAAAACCCTATGGATCACAACAGTTTGACCCACGACCGATCACGGGGATGGCGCAGGACCGCGCAGCATTTTCTCCGTTATGCATGGGGGCCACATGAGTCAGGGTCGACTTGCAGCAAGGAAAACAACAACAACAGAAGTAAAAGTAAAGACTCAGCTGGAAATTTAACATGTGCAGACACAGGGACATAAGACTGACCTTTCCAAAGTTTTATTTAACGTCAAGGTTTTTAAGAACAGAGACGCTTCCTAAAGAAATCTACACCTGTGGTGTAAACTGAATCCCTGGCTCTTCAGATTGAGCAGGTCCATCTGACAACCAGAAGGGAAGCTGAGAAAACAGACCGACCTTCTTTAGAAGAGAAGTTGAGGAACTGATCGACTTCATGAGGCTCCAGCTTAATCTCGGGAATAACCGTCTGGCACGAGGAGTCGACCTGAAGAAAGAATTTCAAACACGACTTTCAGCCCTTCTGTGCCCAGCAGTACATACCAGGGACCATGAACTTTTTCAGCCTCTGGGATTTGTTGGGAAGCTGCTGTCCCACTGACAGTGCATGCTGCCGCAAGGCAGGGACCTCTATGACTATTTAAAACTGAAGAAGCCGGCGTGTGCTGCAAATTACTGTTTTTACAGGGTATGTATGAGGTGTCCAAATTTTTGGTAGGAAAAATTAAAATTTTGAAAATTTTTATTTATTACACATATGTACCAACAGACCCTGGTGGGGACTCTGGGGTATAATTAGTGGTACTTCCTATGTACCACTATAATAATTAGGATAGGCTTGTGGGAAGGGACAAAGAAAAAAAATCTGTACTACCTACCGAAAGTTCAGACACACTCAATGATTCGGCATGCTTCCATTAATGAAAACACATGGTACCAACAAAAAATTCAAAGCAGAAAATAATTGGGTCACCAAAGGGTTAACAGAAATCACAACATGGAGGAAACCCGTGGAAGAGCTCTTGGGTCATCTGTGTCTTACTCTCTGAACCCCTGCTTCTCTGGAGCCCACTGCCGTGTGGCTGAGGCAGGCTGCTTCCTGGATGGGAAGTCACCTCAGTCTGTCACCCTCCTCTAGTCCCCAAGCTCCACAGTACCACTGATGGAAACTTAACCAGTTGCCATCAAGTCAACTCCGACTCATGGTGACCCCAGGCGTGTCAGAGGAGAACTGTGCTCCATAAGGTTTTCAATGGCGGATTTTTTAGAAGTAGATCACCAAGCCTTTCTTCTGAGGTGCTTGTGAGGGGACTCGAACTACAAACCTTTCAATAACAGAACCCTACAAACCCTAAAATGAAAAACCCAAGGCTAACTTATCAGTGCCCCTAACTATTGTTTTTATGCTGATATAAGGGCATTTTATCCAGGAATCTTCTGGTAAATTTTGTAAAAGGTTACTGGGCCACTAGCAGTTCTTCCTGCACTAGGGCTGGGTGCACCAAGCCCCATCTCCTCTGGCTTTCTAATGACTGATGACACCTCACCCTGACCTACCTGGTAGGGGAAGGAGAAAAGTATCTGGCCCATAAGCAGGTGGCACAAAGCCATGGCCCTAACCTGTGTTAGTCACATACTTAAAAATAAAGGAAACTAAAGTCTTGTGGGTGAGGTAAACAGTTAACACACGCAGCTGCTCATTGAAAGGTTGGGTTTGAGATCGCCCAGAGGCACCTCGGAAGAAGGGCCTGGAGATCTACTTCTGAAAAACCAGCCACCGAAAACCCTGTGGAGCACAGCTCTCCTGACACACGCGGATGCTATGAGTCGGAGTCAGAGTCGACTCGACGGCAACTGGCTTAAGTCTTGTGGAGCAAGGAGACTGACACACACCCCAGGAGGCCAGCCCAACAGAGAGACCCATAGGGAAAGGAACCCTAGCGGGCAATTGTAGAAATCTTCTGTCTACAACCCTTCATCTTCTACAAGAGTGGAGTGCAGAGGGCACCAAAGATCTGTGAACCCCTTCCGGACAGGCAGAATACCATTCCTGTCAGAGAAACTCTGACTTGAAGAACGTTAATGGAGTCACTGTTTATAACCCAAGGCTCCAGATGTAGGAAACGCAGTCTGGTATCCAACACATGTAAGAAGATGGGCCAGTGTGATTCTGCTGGGCCACCTCCAAACGCTCCAAGAAGTGGAACTACACTTTACTTGCTGTAGCCGTGGAATGGAGCAAGGAAGAACTTTCTAGTTTCTTCCGGTAAGCTTTCCAAGGTAAATATGCACAGATACAGGAAGATAAGATTTGCCTTTCCCGTTTTTTTATATAACGTCAAAGTTTCTGAGAACACAGCGACTTCCTAGAGCGAGCTACACCTGTGGTGTAAACTAAGTAAGAACTTCTGAGTTCCTTATGGTAAGCTTTCTTTGGTTTCCAAGGGTAACACAGTAACAGCTAGTGGGGCGAGGGGGCCCTGAATTACGTAAGGGCAACCCAGCTCTGCAGAAGAATGTAAATTACTGCAGAAGAACTAGCATTCCCAACAGCCACGAGCTGCTTTTCTGTACAATGCCCAGAAGCCGCGATTGCATATTCCCTGTAACCAATCCTTTACCACTGGCTTAAAAATCAATCCCACAGGGGAGTTCTTTTACCAAGGACATTCATCTAAGCTTTTAATTTTATGACACTGATCAAAGAAATAATGAAATCTCCTTTGCTATCAACTTTGCAGTGCCTGTAAAGGAAGTGATGTAATAAATGTAGAAAGAAATCAACATTCTCTTGAGACAGAGAGAGAGCTATCAACAGTTGACTCCAACTCATGGTGACCCCATGTGTGTCAGAGTAGATCTGTGCTGCACAGGGTTTTCAGAGGTTGGTTTTCCGGAAGTAGATCACCGGGTCTTTCTTCCGAGGCACCTCTACACATGGACTCAAACCTCCAACCTTTCAGTGAGTAGCTGAGCATGTTAACCATTTGCACCACCCAGGGACTCCATATAGAGATATATATATAAAGAGATAAACCTAGACAGCCACTGGCTCCAGAAAGATTAAATGCTCTTATTGTAGAACAAGAATCCCTATCTTTAGATCCAACCTGTTCATATGGAAGAAAATTGAGTATACCCCAGTATTCATTTCCAAAGGGGGCTCCTCCTTTTCCAAAGGGGTGGAGATGGCTGTGATGGTCAGCGTGACAGAGGGGACAAGTCCTGGAGGTGGCTCGTCTGTAATCGGCTCTGTCTTGATTGTTGTTGAAGGAAAGTCTGTAGACAGGAACCATTTCTCACTTTCCACTTCATCTATGGGAAAAAGACAGGCAGACATGTGAACCTGCTCAGGGCACCAGGTGTTACGTCCAACAAATGTCCACTGGTAGTTCTCAAAATAAGCTCCAACAAAGGATCACTGAGAGTGCACAAACGGGGAAAGAAATAAGAAGCATATGAGAGAAGGGACAGATGAGTAAAGACATGAAGGATGAAGCAAGAATCTACAACTGCCTGAGCGAGTATGCCTGGAAAACTCTGGAAAGAAACATAAAAGAAAGAAACATGGCTCCCTGAGCAGCTCAGGAGGCTGGGTGGGTGGGGAATGGGATGGGAGGGAGAATTTATACCTTCTGCTTTTTTAAACAAGTGATGTATCTAGTCAAACATAAATTCACAGTACAAGTTAAATCAATTTGAAGATAAGAAAGGAGCAAATGGCTGGTAACCAGGGTCCCGGGACCAAGGATCTAAGGCAGTGGTCAGTAGGTCTCCCTTTTCTCCCTGTGCACAGTTCTTTACTTCCCATTTTTCCTGCTCACTCCATCTTTTGTCCTCTTCTGTCTTCCCTGTACCCCCACCTAAGCCTTAAACCTGACCTAGACATCCTGATCAACGCGCCTCGTGCACGACCCCCACCTGTGTCTGTGGAGGCTTGGGTGTTGCTGTGATGCTGAACAGGTTTCAGTGGAGCTTCTAGACAAACTAGGAAGAAAGGCCTGGTGATCTACTTCCAAAAATCAGCCAGTGGAGATCCTCTGATCACAACAGTCTGATCTGAAACCGCTCAGGAGCAGGCAGGGTTTCTGTCCGCTGTGCATGGGGTTACTATGAGTTGGGGCTGACCTGACAGCAGCTAATAACAACCACAACATCCGACTTCCAGAGACTTTACTCAGCCCTCTGGGAAACCTCACAGGCAGGCAAAGCCGCCCCCCTGCTAAAATGGACTGAGGACCCGTCCAGGAAAAAGGGCTCCCCTGTGCCTCGGCCTGCCTGGGCTTTCAGTGATCACCACAAGCCTGGAGGTAGCGACAAAGCAACAGATGAACAGACAGAAGCACCGCTGTCACGGAATGCACCTTCTTCGAGGAGTCTAAGCTGTGTCACGTATTACTTACCAAATTCCTTTATAGCTAAGAGCTCAGCATGAGGAGCCCTGGTGGCACAATGGTTAAGCGCTCAGCTGCTAACTGAAAGGCTGGCAGTTTGACCCCCACCTGCTGCTCCACGGGAGAAAAGACCTGACAATCGGCTCCCGTAAAGATTACAGCCTAGGAAACCCTATGGGGCAGTCCTACTCTGTCACATGGGGTCGCCACAACAGCTGAGCACAGCCCCCAGCGAGCAGAGAGGAGAACAGGAAAGGAGAAGACAAGTAACAATTACCCCAAGGAGGTTGCACACAGGCGCCCAGCAAGAAAAAACAAGCCTGCGGCCCCTGAAGTCAGCATTCCTGACCCAACAGCAGTTTTTCTAACATGAGGCTAGAGTTTAGCAAAGACATGCCCCCTGCTTTATGAAGACGTTTAAGCGCACACACCACATGCTTACAGAAGCACTACTGGCCTGGGGAGACGAGCACCCGCATGATAAAATTATTTTACATGCACGAATTTGACTTCCATTTCCCTAGGCAAAGGTGCTTAAAGATCTTCAGGAGCCCTGGTGGCACAATGGTCATGCACTCGGCTGCTAACCGAAATGTTAGCGGTTCAAACCCACCAGCTCTACGGGAGAAAGATGTGGTGGTCTGTTTCTGGGAAGACCTACAGCCTTAGAAGCCCTATGGGACAATTCCACCCTCTCCTATTGAGTCCTAGGGGTCGGAATCAACTCATAGCAACGGGTTAAAGATCACCCAGAACTGCTGGGAGTCGGGGAAGGGCGGGTCCAAAACCAAAAAAACCAAACCTGCTGTTGTCAAGTCGGTTCTGACTCATAGCGACCCTACAGGACAGAGTAGAACTGCCCCATAGAGTTTCCAAGGAGCGGCTGGTGGATTTGAACTGCCAGCCTTTTGGTTAGCAGCCGTAGCACTTGACCACTACGCCACCAGGGTTTCCTAGAAGCTAAAAACTGAAGTTCACAATTATTAACATTTTATTTTACAAGCAACTTCCTTCAAGCACAGAAAAAAGTCACATTCACAAAAAAAAAAAAAAAAAATACCCCCCAAGTCCAATTTATAACCGACTTAATTAATTATCCCAGCCCCAGTGTATTTCCCGAGGTAAAACAAAGACAGGTCTGGCTTGTGTTTTGCTTCTAGAGGCTGTTCTCTGTTGAGTTGGTGGCGTGAGGGAGGAGCGTCCACCGACATGCCCAGGGCTCCACTGCAGGACACCCTGTTGGGAGAAGGGCAGGGAAACCAAGGAGCAGACCACACTGCGCTGGGCAAGGGATTCGCCAGCCAGAGGGGCTCCATCTTATTTAGTGCTGCTGTAACAGGAATACCACAGGTGGATGGCTTTAACCAACAGAAATTTATTCTCTCACAGTCCAGGAGGCTAGAAGTCCTAATTCAGGGTGTCAGCTCCAGGGAATGTCTTCTCTCTCTGTCTGCTATGGGGGAAGGTCCGTGTCATCAATCTTCCTGGGTCTAGGAGCTTCTCAGCACAGGGACCCCGGGTCCAAAGGACACATTCTCCTCCTGGCTCTTCTTTCTTAGTGGTAGGAGGTCCCTCGCCTCTTGACTCACTTCTCTCTTTTATATCTCAAAAGAGATTGACTCAAGATGCAACCTAATCTTGTAGATTGTGTCCTGCCTCATTACCATAACTGTCTCTAATTCTGCCTCATTAACATCATAGAGGTTAAGATTTACAACACATAAGAAAACTACATCAGATCACAAAATGGAGGACAAACACACAGTACTGGGAATCATGGCCTAGCTAAGTTGACACACATTTTTGGGGGATACAGTTCAATCCATAACAGGCACCCAGCACAGCTTATAGAGAAGCAACTGGACCAAGAGTCAAAAGAAGATTCTAGCACCTCTCCCAAAAGGAGTTGAGGAACTAGAAGACTCTATCACCTGAAAGGAAGACACATTCGGGGGAGGGCTAGGGACAGAGAGCACAGATCACGCTTTCTCCACTCAGCTACCATCTGCTAACGCCTCCCTGGACCCTGAGAAACCACTCACTTCTCGAAGTCAACCACAGGTACACCCTGTCGCAGCTGAGCAAGAGCTGTCCCTGGCAGAGGCTAGAAGTGAGGAGGAGAGGGAACGGAGCCTCAGTGCATAGTAACATGAAAAGGAGGCGCATTCCAGAGAACAAGAAGCACGGGATCACCAGGGAATTGTGCGATGCTCAAGATCCCTTGGCCTTTCCTTAGATTGCTGTGATAAAATTTAATCCATCAGGCAAGCAAAAGGAAATGCAATGGAGTAAATACAAAATTAAAGGTTGTAAAGGAAAGCAGTCCTCTCAGTCTAGCAAAGCCATTCTCAAAGCCACATACTCATGAAATAGATCAAGATGGTTTATGTTCTTAATACTTAGTGACCATTGGTACAGAGGTTCAGCCTACAGTCACTGCTGTATTAGGGAGTCGGGATGGGAAGGGACTAGCTCCAACATCTCACCTACAACACACGTGAACTCTTTCCAGAGAAATGGCGGGTAGCAGCAGAACCGGGAGAACAGTGCAAGACGGCGTGGGAGCCAACCCACGGAGCAAGAGAGCTGAGCACCTTCAAGCAGGAGGCCTCCTGGTGGGGGGCGGGGGGTGCATCCAGGCACTTGTCGGTGGAGCTAGGCTTGCTGACCCACAGAGCAAGACAGCTGAGCACCTTTGAGCTGAGGCTTACTGGCAGAGAGGATGCCTCCAGGTACTTATCAGTAGCGTTAAAGACCTTTGTAACACCTGCCTGAGCAGGGCAGAGGCCGGGCCGCCTCAAAAGGCCCGAGGAGCTGAGAGGCCATGGAACTAGGAAGCAGAAGCTGAAGAGACAAGGAGCATGGGAAGCAGAGCTGCCTCAGTCTCAAAAGGTAGGGCCATGACTTCTAGGGTCTCAAAGGGTGGGGTCATGGCCTCTGAGGTTTCAAAGGGTGGGGCCACGGCTTCCTAGGTTTCAAAGAGTCAGATCTTCATCAACTTATTTCTGGAGTGTGGGGCTGCCATTCACGAGTGCCAGGGGGGTTGGGCTGGATCTGCTGCCCAAAGCTGAGGGGGTGGGGCTGCCATGCCCAAGGGGCGGAAGAACAGGGCCTGCCGAGGCCAAGGGGGTAGGGTCGCACTGCCACTCAGTTGGACTAAGAGTGAATTGCATCAGTGGCTCCAGTTCTTCACCACTCCCCATCTGTATGTCCTTTCCATCTAGTTCTGCAGAGCCCTCCTCCCGCTGTGGGCCAATCCCCACCCAGGGCTGTGCCATGTGACTTGTTTTGGGCAATGGATATTAGCTTCTTAACACAAGTACAGTCTTGAAATGCTCTTACCGGACTAGACTTATGCTCTCACACTTCTGCCATCACCAGGAGAGGATGTGCCAGGATACTCCACTGGTCCCAGGAGAAGGATGGCAGACACATAGAACACAGTCACTCTCAGATGAGCCTTGCTAAGATCGGCCAACCCTCAACCAGCCTTAGACATGGAAATGAGTCTAGCTGAACCTAGCAGGATCACCCAGCCAACACCCACCGAGATCAGCTAACCCTCAAGAGACAGATATGTGAGCTGCAATAATAAACGGTTGTTGTTTGAAGCTACCTAGTTCTGGGGCTGTTTGTTATGCAGCAACATAACTAACTGATACGATATAGCTGAATGCACGAAGAGGAAATTAAATCCATGATAACAGAACCTACTGCAACAAAATTTGCACCTCTTTTCCAACATAATCCTTCTAAACTGCCAACTGTAAGCCATGGCAATAAATATTTGTGGACTGACAGGCTAGATCTGGTAGTTACATTACAAAATAAATAGCTTCCGATGAAGAAAGTCAAGCCAGTAACAAGCAACAAAGTTGGTGAGAACAACATTCTAGTGGCAGTTGAAGTGAGGGAAAATGCTCTCATTCTAGACTACTGGCTGTTCCTTGTACTCTGTCCCCCCAGTGGAAATAAATACCAAGTCACAGAAAGTGAAATGACAAACGTAACCTATGAGGTCACGGACTAACACAGAATGGAGTGAAAGGGAACGAGGAGAACATGTTTTATCATTTTGCCACATGGCCTTATTTTTATAGTTCTGTTTACTGACAAAAAGACCAGGAAGGCCACCATGGCTCAGAACTGGAATGATCCTTGGGATGTTTGAGTTATTGGCCAAAGTACAAAAGCAAGGGTCAGCAGACACTCTACAATCCACACCCTCTAATTTCTAAAGCTTGAAGCTCAGATCTGAAGAGAAAAAGAAAAAAAATTCTTCTTAAATTGTGTTTCCAAACCAAAAAAAAACCAACCAAACCCGTTGCCGTCAGGTGGATTCCGTTGACATGCATTTTAAATTTCATTTCAAGAAGAAAACAAAACACCACCCAGTAAGGGTGCCAGGGCGTACTGTGGAGAGTAAGAAGAACCGCCACGTCATCTTCATTCCTTTCCACAGCTTCCGATCGAAGGTCAGACTCAACTGCCGCATTTCCGCAGCATCACACTTAGCTGTCAGCCAGAAAATAAAAACCAGGCCACTGTCTCGTGGTGATGAGCAAGTCTTCACACCCAAGGACAAAATGTACCAGCTGCGAGCAGTGGGGTTAGACATTCAGGTGGACAGACAGACTGAGAGAGACTCAAAGCCGGAGCAGAGGCAACACCAGAACGTGGATCCTGAATCATGTCCGTGCGCACGGCATAGAGAACTGCATCGAAGAGATGGGATTCTCAGGAAGGAACAACAAAAAACTGAGCTTTAAACTGCAGGTTGGCAGTCTTCATAAATATGAAAATATACACACATAAAATATATATGTCAGTATATTATATATATATACACACACACACACATATATATATGCAAGGAGCCTTGGTGGCACAGTGGTTAAGCGCTCTGCTACTAACCGAAAGGTCGGCGGTTTGAACCCACCAGCCGCTCCTCAGGAGAGAGACGTGCAGTCTGCTTCTGTAAAGGTTACAGCCTTGGAGACCCTATGGGGCAGGTCTACTCTGTTCTACAGGGTGGCTAGGAGTTGGAATTAACTCACAGCAATGGGTTTGGTTTGTGTGCGTATATATATATGTGTGTGTGTGTGTGTTTACTGTGTGCTAGGCATTGTCGTAAGAGCCTTCCATGCATGACTGCATTTAACCCTAAAAGTAACCTTTTGAAGTGTGTCCTAAACAAGAGGTAAATGACGGCCCAAGATCACACCGATGGCGAACTGACTCTGGATATTACCTGCTATACTCTACTAGCTTCTGCCATTAGCGTCTCAGGTCCTTCTGTAGGATACTGTGTTTACAGTATGGATTATGTAATTATCTGTGGGACAAATGAGTGATTTCAGTAGATACAGTACAGACACACACACATGACCCTCAAGCACACTTTTTGTTTCTTTGTTGAACTAATGACCCACATTCTTGAATATCCAAAGAACTTTAATGACTAGGCAGACGTAAACACTGCTTTCTAATACTATTCTAGCACTGCAATGGCTAGGCCAAGAAGTCATTATCTCATTAAAAAAAAAAGAAAAGCAGCAGCAGCAGCATCGTTACCCTTCTTACTAATGAAAAAAAGGAAAGTATAAGGTAATACCAAAAAAGGGTCATGACCCAAAGGGGTAGCTTCTGTCCAGAGGTGAGATGGAAAGGCAGACAGAGTTAGGAGCTGGTTGAACGTTCATGGGGAATCAGGGACGGAGGGGAGGAGTGTGCTGTCGCAGAATGGGGTGAGCAGTTGGAGTCTCATAACAGTGTATGTAAAAAAAAAAGAAGAAAAAAAATTTGTATGGAAGACTAACTTGAAATGTCAACTTCATTTAATTACAACAATAAAAAAAATTAATTAATTTAAAAAAAAAAAGGGTCATGACTAGTAAAAGAACAGGACGCACAGGCCTAAGCTTCAGACAGGACAATGTCCTCTGCTTGGCCTACCCCGCCGTGGCCAGGTTCATTCTTTAGCCCTTCCTGACAGAGGACCCAGCTACTCTATAGGCAGAAGTGACAGTGTCTTCCTTGCCTAGCCCCGCACCGCCTCCTCTAAGGTGGCTCAGGGATGCTCTTATCATCACCTCACATGAAACGTGCTGAACCTACAGCTATGCATTCCTCTCTGGCCTCCTCTCACGTCCCACTTCCCTGGAACATTTCACCATCAAGATGCAGCGAGCAAGACTCATGTCCACCCTTTGCTCCACACACTCGATCATATGCGCTAATCCTGTTGCGGGTTTCATCTTAACATTCTCAACTCGGCTCTTTCACCCGCGTCACACATCCTGCCACGTCTCCCTTTGTCCTTGCACACCTTCCTGCTCTGGCATCATCGGCTCTGAGGCATTAGGGTCTTCTTCCCCTACCATGCAGCCATCACACCTGGGTCCTGCCCCCACCTGGCTGTCCCGTTCACCCCAGGTCATGCTACACCTGTGGAATCTGCTGGTTGCCAGCTCGCAGACTACATTTCCACTCCCACCTCTCAACACTGCTCCATCAACCCAGGGTGTCCGTGCTGACCCAGCCACCCCTCAGCCCGCTAGATGTCAGACTAGAGCAAGCAGAAGGAAGATGGGCAACAAAAAAAGACCAGACTTAGTAGCCTGACAGAGACTGGAGAAACCCCCGAGAGTATGGCCCCCACACACCCTTTTAACTCAGTACTGGTCACTCCCAAGGTTCACCGTTCAGCCAAAGAAGGCCCATAAAACAAACAATAATACACGTAGCTCAACCATGTATCCAAGACTAAATGGGCACACCAGCCCACAGGCAAGGATGAGAAGGCAGGAGGGGACAGGAAAGCTGGTGATGGGGAACCCAAGGTCGAGAAGGGGACAGTGTTGACGTGTCATGGGTTGGCAACCAATGTCACAAAACAATATGTGTATTACTTGTTTAATGAGAAACTAATTTGCTCTGTAAATCTTCATGTAAAGCACAATAAAAATAAAAATAAGGAAATATGAGTAGAATTTACGCCCCCGGCTCTATCCTCTTCAGGCTTGGAACCTCCATGGTTACAGTCCCTAATTCTATCCTAAATAAAGGTACCTATGGGTAGTACTGGAGCCCTGGGGGCACAGTGGTTAAGCGCTCAGCTGCTAACTGGAAGGTCAGCAGTTCAAACCCACCAGCTGCTCTTCAGGAGAAAGATGTGGCAGTCTGCTTCCATAAAAATTCAAAAAAAAAAACACCAAACCCACCTCTCCTAATTCCGACTCATAGCAACCCTGCAGGACAGAGTACAACTGCCCCATAGGGTTTCTAAGGCTATAATCTTTTCACAAGCAGACTGCCACATCTTTCTCTCACAGAACGGCTGATGAGTTCGAACCACCGACCTTTTAGTTAGTAGCAGAGCACTTAACTACTGTGCCACCAGGGCTCCTTCTGTAAGAATTACAGCCTTAGAAACTTGATGGGGGCAGTTCTACTCTGACCTATAGGGTCGCTATGAGTCGGAATAAATGCAACAACAATGGGTTTGGTTTTGGTATGGGTGGTCCCCAACGCTGTAACAGACCGCTTCTATATTAGCATATTTTGTGCTAAGGTCTGTTGATATCGCACGTATTTTTTAACTTTGTCCATGTACCTCCTGGAGGATGAGGGCCATGTCTAGCTCTCCACAGACAGCCCTAGTCCAGCACCACCGAGCTCCTCCTCGAGGAGGAGGACTGAAGTCAAAGAACAACGCAAACGCATGTCTAGCATCTCAATTTAATCACAAAGGACCACGACTGAAATACAGTAACTCACAAAGGCACACTTCACGTGGCCAGGCACAAGGTTTGGTCTTCCAAAGGGAGGCTTGTGTTTCCTCAACCACAGCATAACAATTTCCACATTTTACTTGGCTGTTTCTGAGACTTATCTTTTTAACATCCTTTTTTTTTTTTTTTTCTGTTTTACTAGCACAACTTTGCTTTCTTCATGTATGATGCCTTTCTTGTCATTCCACATCTTTTTTTTTTTTTTTTTGATATGACAAGAAGCCCTGCTCAGCCGCCTCAATCACAGGGAGAAGGATAAGCCGGACTGTTTCAGGTGGTTTTGAAGGTCAAGCCCACACCCCTCGGGCTGGCTCTGGGGGCTGCTGAGCTGCATGGAGTTCGTTAGCTCACGTGTTTCAGGGAAAGCTACGGTCAAGTTCAGCCCCGAAGATAGATGATCCTATACAAGCTTAGACCAGAGTTTCCTATCCTTTGTTTGGTCACAGACTCTTGAGAATCTAAAGAACGTTATAAATGCTCTCACTAGAAAAAAAATTAACAAATGCAGATGGGCAGATCGCCCAAAATTTTGTGTACAAATAATCGTAGGGGCCCCGAGTCCATCTGAGGTCCATGATGACAGGATAAGAATACCTATTATTTTCCCTGTATGATTGGCCTGGGGTTGAAGAAGGGAAGAGGGGAGAACGGACAGTGTATGGTAAGACGGAGAAGCAAGGAGGGGAAAGGAGAGAAAATGGGAAAAAAGGAAAGAGACAAATTCTGAAAAACGAAGAGAGCACCTCTCCTTGAATTGTATCACTTTCTTTCAGGCTTAGAAACAATTACAGTAGAACTGCATTTAATCTAAGTTAAAGTGGACAAGGAGATCTGAATCACCGGCCTGCCCAGGTATAATGAAATACTCACCAGCTGTTACTAGAAACAGGGGCTCCTAGTTTTGCTCATCATAATACAAGAGAAAAAGAACATTTAACGCAACATACACAGTTACTTGTAATGTTGAAGACTTACAACTGCCTAAAGAACAACCTTGCTTCTCCATCAGGGAGGTCAGCTGCTCTGATGGGCACTTGCCTTTGGGAGAGATCCTTCTAGACTGGTACCCCCTTAAGAGGGACGCAAACTGGAGTTCAGGGGAATAAATTCATTCTGTTCCCAAACAGCTACCCATCCAGAAAACTCCGAAGAAATCATTGCTAAGCTAAGACCTAACAAAACTCTGCTGGGCAAGTTCCTTATCCATTAATCCACTCATCCACGCCACTCAACTTATAGACTTCACCATCCCAAACTGTCATCTCATGCGTATTACCCAACACTTACAAAAGTGCCCTTGCAGGCATAGGAAGGCAGCTTTTACTCAGAGAAAACATTGGCACTTCAACGAGACAAACTATGAATCAGAAATCCTCTGCAAAATATATGCCACTGTATCTGTTCTCAGCAAATGACCAGCAGGAGTGTTGCAGGGCCGGGTCTATAAACAGAACAAGGCGCCCATGTGGGAAACAGAACGGTGTACGCTTTGGCCTCATGGTAAGAAAGGCTTCAGTAATTAGTTCTCCCTAGACTATGCATAGGTGGTGCCCATGAGTTATGTTGCATTTATATTGATTAGACTTAAAAAAAAAAAAAAAATAGGGTTATCATGGAAGAAGAGAGACTGGACTTTGGGAGATCAGTTTATGCGCAATCATTTCATGAAGTATCTGGTTTTAGAAGACTCAGTGTCCTGGCCCTCTGATCTCCACATCTGCTTCCTTCCAAACTCTCCACTGTTTAAATTCTACTCAACGCTTCAAGACTGTTATAGATGGAATTGTGTCCCCCCAAAATACATGTCAACTTGGCTAGGCCATAATTCTCAGTATTATGTGGTTGTCCACCATTTGGTGATCTGACGATATTTTCCTATGTGTTGTAAATCCTACCTCTATGATGTTAATGGGTAGGATTAGAGGCACTTATGTTAATGAGGCAGGACTCAGTCTACAGGATTAGGGTGTATCTTGAGTCAATCTCTTTTGAGATATAAAAGAGAGAAGGACCTCATACCACCAAGAAAGTAGCGCCAGGAGCAAATGGTGTCCTTTGGACCCGGGGTACCTGTACTGAGAAGCTCCTAGACCAGGGTAAGATTGATGACAAGGACCTTCCCCCAGAGCTGACAGAGAGAGAAAGCCTTCCCCTGGAGCTGATGCCCTGAATTTGGGCTTCTGGCCTCCTAAACCGTGAGAAAATAAATTTTCTTTTTGTTAAAGCC
Organism: Trichechus manatus latirostris; assembly: GCF_000243295.1. Taxonomy (NCBI): domain Eukaryota; kingdom Metazoa; phylum Chordata; class Mammalia; order Sirenia; family Trichechidae; genus Trichechus; species Trichechus manatus. The sequence goes on along the minus strand of NW_004444029.1, from coordinate 9,947,338 downwards.
ATCCACTTGTGGTATTTCTGTTACAGCAGCACTAGATGACTAAGACAAAGACCCAACCAAAACTCTGCCTCTTTATTTCAACTATTCCTGAGATCACCAACAGGTATGCTCTCTCTCCTCAGCTTCGGCAGCTTCCCTCTCTCTTGGCCATTGCTCACATTCTCGTGAAGCACTATTTGGGTACGTGGCACTCACACTAGACTATGAGCTACTGATGAGTCAGAGTCGACGGCAACAGCTTTGCTTTTTGGGTTTTTTTTGTTTGTTTTTTTAATGAGGTACTGACAGGCGGGACCTGAGTTTTACTGTTGTGTCCCGCAAGCGTCTTCGACAGCGCCTGACGCACCGTAAGTATCAACAAACGTGTGGAGGTGAAGAGAAAGTCAGTCTGCCCAGGTGGTTTAGGCCATGTCCTACCTGCATCGTCTAGAATGGCCAGGCTGCTGAGTAGCTAATTATTCTACAGATGTGGTCTGAATGCAATACGCTGTTGTTAGTTGCTGTCAAGTTGGCTCCAACTCAAGGCAAGCCCATGCACAACATACCAAAACAAACAACACAACGTTGCCCAGTCCTGCACCATCTTCATGACTGCTGGAATGCTCAAGTGCATTGCTGCAGCCACTGTGTATGTGAGCGCCTTCCAACCTAGGGGACTCACCTTCCAGCACTATACTGGACAATATTCTGTTGTGACCCACAGGGGTTTCACTGGTAAATTTTCCAGATTACCAGACCCTTCTTCCTAGTTTGTCTTAGTCTGGAAGCTCCACTAAAACCTGTCCACAGGGGCGGGGAGGCAGGGGCAGATGCTAATATGAGGATCGTCTACAAGTCAAGGAACCAAGAAAATGCCTGGGCCTACCTATAAGGAGACCCTGATTCGGACTTTTTGCCTCCAAAGTGAGAAAATAAACGTGTGTTCTTTGAAGCCACCCACTGGAGGTCTTTATGTTACAACACTGTAAGGCAACCGTGACTGTCAGAAAGGCACTGCAGCTCTCCCTCGGTCTCCCGGAGCTAGCACCAACTCGCTGGCTACCTGAGTGAGTTTCCAGGGAAGTAGACCCCCTACCCTGGAAAAGATTCCAGAAGACTACAGGCCCAACCAACATCTGATTTCAAGCTCAAGAGAGATCCTGACCCAGAACCACCCAGCTGAACTACTCCTGAATTCCTTATCCGCAGAAACCACGAGAGGGAACAACTGATTTCTGTGGCTTTTGGGGGAGCTCTGTTACCCAGCCATACATAACTAATACATGAGGTATAAGAAAAGACTTTCACCCAGGAAACCCATTGCCGTCAAGTCGATTCTGACTCTTAACAACCCTATAGGACAGAGGAGAGCTGTCCTGTAGGGTATCCAAGGCTATAAATCTTTTACGGAAGCAGAATGTCACATCTTTCTCCTGTGGAGTGGCTGGTGGGTTTGAACTGCCAACCTTTTGGCTAGCAGCTGACTGCTTAACCACTGTACCACCAGGGCTCCTTCCCATCAAGGAAAGGAGGGCTTAAAATAGAGGCATCGAAGGAATGGTAGGAATAGTATAAGCAAAGCAGTGAAGAGAGCGTGGGGAAACACCATGAGCAAAGGCAAGTACAAAGTGTTCCCCTACTGAATGTTATAAAGAAAACAAAGGCAAAGAGAATCTCAGGATTAGAAGAAATCTTAAAGGTCATTTAGTCCAACCGCTCATCTAAAGTTAAAGCCCACTCTTCAAACGATACAACTATGGCAGGGATTGCAATGAATTCATGCAAGCTGAAGCTCAGAAGGCGGGGCTCCTCCACCTCCCCTCTGTGTATGGATACAGATGAGAAGTGTTTCATCAGAGCAGAGATTGGACTCGTGCATTTGAACTGAGGTCATTCCCGAAAGTGATTTAGATAAGACATGGAGCAGGGAGGAGGAGGAAGCTGAGCAGGAAGAGGGAAGAAGATAAGGAAGAGAAGATAAAGATGGAAGAGAGGCAAAGGGAGAGGGAAAAAAGAAAGAAAAGAAATTGGTTTACTGAAATGCTATGTATCAGGCATTGTCCTAAGTTCCTCATGTATATCTTCTCACTTAACCCTTAAAACACGTCCACATCCTCAAATTATTTTAGTTCTATTTCCTCCCCCGACCCCACTCTTCTGAGAGGGAGTAGACAAACCACAGGGCAGAAATGTTCCATCGTCAGCACCTAAGGCCTTGTCGGGGGGATCTGAGCATGTGGTCAAGACTCCAGCAGGGTTCCGCCAAGAACGAACCCACTCACGGATGCAGGCATGCCCGGCAGACAGGATATGGGGCCATATCTCCCGGGCCACTCATCAGTACAACTCTACTCACAGGAAAAAGGCATCTGAGATGCAAAAAGAAACAACCCACAGCGTTCTCTCTCCCAAGATACCATGTGTTAGGGTCCCAGTTCCTTTGACGCCACGCGTGGCTCTAAGGAGGGGTCCCTGCAATGCTAATGCTCTCTTTGAAGAAGCAGGTACAGGCATCTGTTTGAACCAAAGGGAAGTCACAGGGAGCTTGCTGTAGGTCGCCGCCTTCAAAAGATGCTGCCACGTATGCAGTAGTATCCGGATGCCCACCCAGGTCAAAGCCAGAGGAGGCCAAGTTCATAGCCATCCTCACCATGCTATCTTTCTGAGAAGGAAAAGCCATATGCTGGGCTGGAAAAAAAATCAATACAGTTTTAAAAATTTACTCGAGATGCTAAAATACCTCTAGGAAAACAAAATATAAAAAATTAAATCAAAAAAACATGAATGCCTTTGAAGAGATACAGCATATACCAATTAAAGGTCTTCAACTGCCAACCTTTAGGCTAGTAGTCGGGCACAAACCACTGTACCACCCAGGGACCTTAGAGTAATAATCAAAACATCTTAACCTCCCTAAGCCCGGAAGCCCTAGAGCCTTGGTGGCATAGCAGTTAAGAGCTCGGCTACTAACCAAAAGGTCAGCAGTTGGCATCCACCAGGCGCTCCTTGGAAACTCTATAGGGTCACTATGAGTTGAAATCGACTCAATGGCAATTGTTTTTTGTTTTTTTTTAAGCCCAGAAAACCTGGGCCTTTGACAAACACTACAAGGATGGCACTGACAATGGGCAGGAGAGGGTGACCAACAAGAAAGTCTAGGAAGGCTCACCAAGATCCCATATACATGGGGTCGACGAGCATGCTGGACAGGTTAGGAGGGATACCCAAGAAGTTTTTATGGAGAAGAATGGTCAGAAAAAAGTCTTCCAAGGGGAAAAAAACATGACAACCCCTTGGTTATGGATTAAATTGTGCCCTCCCAAAATACATGTTGGAAGCCTAACCCTTATGCCTGGGGACGGAGCGCCGGAGCACAGTGGTTAAGAGCTCGGCTGCTAACCAAAAGACTGGCAGTTTGAATCCACCAGCCGCTCCTTGGAAACCCTATGGGGCAGTTCTACTCCATCCTATAGGGTTGCTATGAGCAAGGAGTTTTTTTTTTTAAAAATACCTGTGGATGTGATCCCATTTGGGAATGGGTTTTCTTTGTTATTAATGAGGCCACATCAGTGTAGGGTGTGCCTTAAACCTAATGACTTTTGAGACAAGAAGAGCAGATTAAGCACAGAAAGGAGCCAAGGACAAATGGGGGAGATTGACAAGGAACGCTGAGGATGCTGGAGAAGCTGAAACAAGGGTTTTCCCCCAGAGCAGACAGACAGAGCCCTCCTATAGAGCCGGCGCCCCTGAATTCGGACTCCTAGCCTCCTAATCTGTGAAAAAGTAAAGTTCTGTTAGTTAAAGCCACCCATTTGTGGTATTTCTGTTATAACAGCACTGAACACTAGGACACCCTTGAAACGAGGGCCGTAATGGACTGGCAGGAATTATCAACCAGACAAGCCAGCCTGGTTTACAAAGAGGCTTCGCTGCCTCACCCTCGGGCCATGCAGTTCCGGCAGGTTCCCAGCTGACCCAGCCTTGGGTGCGGAATGGGAACCATGTGCTGGGCCCCCTTACGCACCCCTTGCAAGGCCTCACACCCAGTGGGCGTCAGGTCGAAGTGGGTGCTGACAATTTAACACTCTTTACACCCACGAAAGGCTCAAAACCAGAGAGGTCAGAGCCCCCGGTGTCCCCGGCTCCCAGTTACCGTCGTTGAAGCTGTCTCCGGGGGCAGCGTGGCCAAAGGGCGACTGGGCGCGAGGCTCCTCACACAGGGAGTAGCTGTGCTCGGCCTGGATGAGGGGCGCAGGCGACGTCGGGGACGGCCCCACCTCCATAGACTCGCTCTTCTCCGACAGGAAGGGGTCGTTCAGGAGTTGGCCCAAGACATTCTGGGAAAACTCATCCAGAAGTTCTGAGAAATGCTGCAGAAACAAGGAGGAAGGATTCAGTTTCTCCAAACCTGATGTTTACTGTACATGCATTTCCTAAGGCAAATACGCTGTTTTCTTATCTATCTTCCACACTTGCATTCTGAATAAAAAAATACAAATGGTTTAGCTTAACTAGTGAAGAATGTCTGCCTTGAGCATTGTGTTCTTTCAAGATCTATCTGTACAGGATCAAATTGACAACAGCAACTCAAAAGATTAAGATAGCAACCTTAGGGGCAGGGAGTTTTATGTTAATGGCAGAGGAACAACTCAGAAAAGGAGGGTGAGAATGGTTGCACAACTCCAAGAATGTAATCAGTGTCACTGAACTGTACATGTAGAAACTGTTGAATTGGTGTAGGTTTTGCTGTGTATATTCTCAACAACAACAAAATAAATAAAATGTAAAAATATCTATAACAATAATAGTTATACATGCTTCCTGCAGAAATTCTAATTGGAGACATTACATTCAGAATTACAGAACTCGCAGTGGTAATTCTGCAGTCCCTGCGTGGTAGAATGGGGTTAACACACTCGGCTGCTAACCGAGAAAGGTTGGTGGGTGGAAATTATCCTGAGGAGCCTCAGAAGAAAGGCCTGGAGATCTACTTCCGAAAAATCAGCCATTGAAAGCCCTACTGCGCACAGGTCGTACTATGCCACACATGGAGCCGCCATGAGCTAGAAATCGACTGGATGACAACTGGATTTTAGTAATAATTTTCAGAAGACTAAAATAACTTCTTTGTTGCCTCTGAAGGGAGTACATGGGGGCAGCTGGTTAGCGGCTGAAGGAAACAACAATCCACTATCCTGTGGGTTGGTGGGGCGGGTCGCTGATTTCATCTGGCTTCCCTGATGCCCCACACTCAGCCGGGAGGTCAGCTGGGAGCTGTGCTGAGTGAGGACAGGTGGAGGGCTGGTGGGCTTCCTCACATGATGGCGGAAATGTCCCACAAGGCAGAAAACCAAAGGCAACTTCACTTCCTCCACATTCTTCTGGTCAAGGCCAGCGTCATGGCTGGCTGGACGCATGGGTGGGAGATGAGAGAGAGGAACAGCAACATCATGGTGAGGAAGAGTGTGGTCTGGAGGGCACGTGACTTGCTGGAGCCGTAACACCAACCAGACCACAGTACTTTGTGCTGAGAATACTTTAAATACGCTATTCTGTGTTTCTAGCGGAGTCCCTGGGTGCTGTGAACGGTTAATGCGTTTGGCTGCTAACTGAAGGGATGGTGGGGCGAGTCCACCCAGAGGTGCTTTGGAAGAAAGGCCTGGCGATCTACTTCCGAAAAAAATCCGGCATTGAAAACCCTATGGAGCACAGTTCTACCCTGACACACACGGGGTCACTATAAGTAGGAGTCAACTCAAAGTCAACTTTTTTTTAACTACTGTATTGTTACCAGACAATTTATCTCCAAGGATAGGCTGCCCTGAAGAATTTGTGGTTGCTTTCAAGTGCTTTGGAGCGGCTGGTGGATTCGAACTGCAGATCTTTTGGTTAGCAGCCGTAGCTCTTAACCACTGCACCACCAGGGCCCCAAGGAAACCCTATGGGGCAATTCTGCTTTGTTCCACAGGGTTGCTGTGAGCCAGAATTGACTCAGTGGCAACAGGTTATCAAGTGCTCTAGCACAACATGCCCTCTGGAAAAAGAACCTCCTGAGAAGTGGCCCAGCTGTGCCTAACGGCCCATGCACATCAAGAGCTGAGCAAAGGGGGAGCACTGGGCAGATCAGGAGAGAAACCAAGACTGAAAAGATGCCCGACTAGTCCCAACCAGATGTGATGACTCGGCATCTGTGCTCACAACGATCAGCTCCCACTGGGTCTTCCTGGCAGCTGAGGGCTCCAGGGCTGAGGAGAGAGGTCAACGTGCCCTGGCCTGGCCGGAGCTGGGCCAGAACCAGCCGTCACCGACACCAGCCCATGAGAGGGGCACTGCCATCCCGGAGGCCAAACACCAGAGAGAACGACCAGGTGGGCCTCAAAAAGAGAAGAAGGCCGGCGGCCTCCTGGACCCTGCCACCATTTCCACTAAGCACTGCTCATGTGAACTCAGGGGCTGTAACAGTTTAGTCCAGTTCTTCAAAGACAGCAGCGTAAGAGCGTTTTCCTGCGCGCACTACCCAATACTTCAGTCAGGCTCCAGGGGTTCACAAAGCACCTTCACAGACATCCCCTCATCCGTGCTCACGAGAGCCCTATGAAGGTGGCTTCAAGTCCATCGTCCCAATTCCCAGCCACCTACTGTTGGTGCTAGGCCTCGACCTCGGATCCTCCTACTTCAAATGGAACTTGTCTCATTGCTTCTCCCAGGAGAGGGATTTGAGCCTCACGCTCCAACTGCACGCAAAAGTGTGAACAAGTGCAAAGCGCATGACGGTGAGGAGGAGGAAGGAGATGTTGATAGACCTGGGTGTTTGACATATTAGATCTTCTGAAAATGAGCAAGGTGCTTCCTGTAAGGTGGACATGTCCCCTTCCTAGATGAGAAAATGAGGGCTCAGGGAGGCTCAGCCCCTTGCCCAGGGTCTCACAGCTGATGAATAGTGGAACTGAGATGCCATCCCAAGTCCAGCCTGTCCCAGGCCCCAGGCACTGTACGCCGAGCATGCTGCCTGATTTAGGCCAGCCTCTGAAGCTGACACATGTGGACATAGGAGTTAAAAAAAAGAAAAAGAAAAAAGGACAGACTCTGGACAGCCCATCACTATGTGCCTGTAGTCCGCTACATTAAAAGGTAGAAGATGGCAGGATGGGTTAGATGGAGGGGCTCCAGGATCACTCTCTGGTGTGCACAGGCAATATGGATGGAGATGTTTCCTTGCCCTCAACCCATGTTTCCGCCAAAGGGTTCAATGTAACATCACAGAATCTCTGGGTTGGAAGAAGAGGGTTAAACCAACCCCTGCCTTGTGACAAGAACGTTCCTCACACAACTCAGAATTTCCATCCTACATCAGTAGCGGAAGGAAGACACGACAAGTCCTTTGGAAATTTGTGTCAAAGACTTGTCTCCCTTTATCTAGAGACGGGGCATTTAATGTTCTCCAATCTGGCCCCAAACATCCTGGAAAGTCTCATCCCTCTTCGTTCTCACACCCGATACCTTCACTCTAATAACGGTCTTGGTGGGACATGGCTGCACAACATTGTGATTATAAATTAACGCCACTGAGCTGTACACTTAAAACGGTTAAGATGGTGAGATTTTATTTTTTAAATTTTAATTAATTTTTAAAAATAGCCTAACATAATTAAAACAATAAAATATTGGCATTTTCTATTTGCACACTGGCTTTGCACATTGTTCTTCCTGGAATGTTCTTTCATTTTCCTCTCTGCCATATGGAAAGCACCTAAGATAACAAACCTATTCTTTTATAAAGTCGTGCCAGATAGACACGGTGTTAATTGTTCTTTCACTTCCTTGCACATCTAAAGCCCTTAGGATAAGTGTCTCTTAATTTGACCCATTTTACTTTTTCTTTGATATTCTTTTCATCGTCCACTTTCTTAAATCTTTCATCATTAGGTGTAACCATTTCCATCCACCCCGCTGAGTCTAACACAGACAATAGATCATATGCCCTCAATAACCATCTCGTTTCCATCTATTATGATTCTATGATATCCCAACCAAGCAGAAAATAAATCTGAATTAGAGCCCAGGACCCCCAACAATTATAAATAAGTGCCATTACATTTTTAAAAAGCATATCCAAGTTTACCAATTAGATACGCGTGGGGAAATTGTTCACCTACAAAGATTACTTATTTTATAAAAACTACCATGGCTCTGAGGTATTTACACTTGTATTTGCAGGTCATTAACTAATTGCCAAATAAACTTGCAGGGAAGGAGCAGCTTAGGGTCTGCGAGGCCTCCTGCTGCTGATAACTGCTCCAAGATCTGGGGTGACAGTGTGTCTTCGTTACTTAGTGCTGCTATAACAGAAATACCACAAGCGAGTGGTTTCAACAAACAGAAGTTTATTCTCTCACAGTTTAGGAGGCTAGAAATACAAATTCAGGGCACTGGATCCAGGGAAAAGCTTTCTCTCTCTGCTGTTTCTAGGAGAACGTCCTTGTCATAACCTTCCCCTGGTCTAGGAACTTCTCAGTACAGGGACCCTGGGTCCAAATGACACTCTCCACTCCCAGCACTTGTTTCTTGGTAGTATGAGGTCCCTGTGCTCTCTTTTATATCTCAAGAGACTGATTCAAGATACAACTTAATCCTGTAGATTGAGTCCTGCCTCATTAACATAACAGCCTCTAATCCTGCCTCATCAATACCAGAGGTTAGAATTTACAACATATAGGATAATCACATCAGATCACAAAATGGAGGACAACCATACAATACTGGGAATCGTGGCCTAGCCACACTGACACATATTTTTGGGGACACTATTCAATCCATGACAGTGTGTCTTAGTTACCTAGTGCTGCTGTAACAGAAATATCATAAGTGGATGGCTTTAAAGAAAAGAAATTTATTTTCCCACCACCCAGGGACTCCAGGATGGCAGTACCATGGATTAATTTTTCTTTTTTAAAAATTTTTTGTATTGTACTATAATTATGGCTTATGCTGTCACGTCATCTCTTTGGGGCTCAGTTTCCTTATTGATACAACCCCCACAGTTGGGGGTTGGGAGAGATGTGGGAGATGGAGTGGACACTGGACTTGATCAGCGGTTTGTCACCTTTATTGATTCATGGATCCTTCTGAGAATCTGATGAACCAACACACGAATGCACAGCACAATTTTGGGGTTCACCTGCCTCCAAAAGCCTGTCCATGCTGGGACAGGGGTTTCCTGGACCCCTGGTTAAACACTCCCAGCAGAAATTATAGTCAGCACATGTGACTGTTTCTAGTCATTGCTAACAACCTATCCAGCTGCAACACTGCGTAATTTTCTAGAATGTTGCAGGCACGATAAGATGGAGCCACAAAAGCTTTTAAGCTTAGGAAGAGGAGGAGGAGAAACGTCCTCTCTCTGCTTACAGCGTATGTTTAGTTTGCTTTGAGAACCCTGCCAGGGCTGTGGAGCGGGTGGGGCAGGAGGTAATAGGTTTAGAAAGCAGAACCTGGCCGGATCCCAAGAAGAGACCATCCACTGGCTCCACAAGGACTCTTGTCTCCAGCCGAGGCCTCGGGAAACCTTGCTGCCCTGGCTCTGGTGTCTGGAGGAATGAATCACTCTCAGGCAGGGCAAGAAGGCTTTTCACTTAAAATCACACCTAGGAGCGTTGCCTAGAGCACACGGAGGCTCCAAAGACCGCAGCCACAGGCGTAGGGAAACACACCCCCTACCCCAAGCCTCCAAGAAATGATGGAAAACAGGCCTCAATTCACTTTAAATAGCAAGGTCTCATTACTGCTTTGATCAAAGATTCTGTAGAAGAACACTGACTGAAAGGTGGAAAACGGAGAACAGAATTTCAAATTTTCATGGAATCTAGACTTTCTGGAGCTGCAGCTATTGAGGCTGGATGAACCTCTGAAACCACTGCTGTGAGATAATCTTTATACCTTAAACCTTAAAACAAAAATATCCCCTGGAGTGTTTTTTAAACCAAACAATAGTTTAGCTTCATTAGCAAAGAATATCTGTCTTTAGCATTGAGCTCTTTTAAAGAACTAAGTGCTCTTTTAAACAGTAACTTGAAAGGTCAGATAGGAAGCTTAGGGGGGCAGTGAGTTTACGTGAGTGGGGGAAGAACAATTCAGAAAAGGAGGGTGAGAATGGTTGCACAACTTGATAAATGTAATCAAGTCACTAAATTGCACTTGCAGAAATTATTGAATTGGTGTATGTTCTGCTGGGTATATTTTCAACAACAAAATAAAATAAATTCTTTAAAAAAAAGCAAGGTCTCCCTCTAGGAAAACACACAGCTCGCGGGTAGTGGTTTTGGAGTGCGGAGGAGGGCAGGGGCTTCTCCTGGGCTCAGGGTCCACCAGGCCAGGACGGCAAGGGCTCTTGGGGTTCCTCCCTCCTGGGAGAGCCGAGGGGCCCACATCTCCCAGGCGGCCCACCTTAGACCCAAACTGCCTTCTCTAAGCACCTGTCCGTGCACATGCTCAGAAAAGGGCCAGATGCCAGGCAGGAGAAAGAGGAGATCTTCCCAAGGTCACAGGAAAAAAAAAAATGGCTCACAAGTCAAACCCCTTCACATGGACTTCCAAGAGCCTGTCCCAATTCTTTTGGGGTACCAAGACATAGGTGCACTAGATATTTCTCTAAGTAAAATTCGGGGCTGAGCCTTGGAACTTTCTATTACACAAGAGGTTGTGTATGTTTGTTGAAGTGATATTTGCCTCACTGCAGTTTCACAAGTAGTAGCAGAAGCTGACTTTTAAACAGCCCTGTTCCAGAACGTACATACTTTTGTTTGCAGTATCCAGATGTGCCTTTTTTGTAAAAGAAGTATGTGGAACAGGTTTATCAAATTATAAACTTAACCAGTTGTCACAGTGTCGACTCCGACCCATGTAGACCCCACATGTGTCAGAGTAGAACGGTGCTCGATAGGGTTTTCAGTGGCTAAATTTTCATGAACAGATTGCCAGGCCTTTCTTCCAAGGCACCTGTGGGTAGACTCGAACCACCTATCTTTTGTCTAGCAGTCAAGCGCTTAACCATATTTGTCACCCAGGAAAGGCATTGAGGGGGATGCTCTTTTAAGGAACCCTATTATAAACCCATGGAGCCCTGATGGCACAGTTGTTAAGAGCTTGGCTGCTAACCAAAGGACTGGCAGTTCAAATCTACCAGCCGCTCGTTAGAAACCATATGAGGCAGTTGTACTCTGTCCTATAGGCAACAAGTCTGGTGTTTTCATTATAAATCCATTGGTGGAGGAAAATCTATTTTTTAGTAAAAGGAGTCACCCCTAATTTACTTATTATGTAAATATGGCATTTTACATACGACATTTGCTTCCAGGGAGATGCCCCACTACCAATGTCTTAAAGTAGGTAATGTTCTGCTTTCCATCATTAAAACAGGTAAATATAATCAAGTGCCTTCTCTAAATGCAATCCAGTTCTGAAAGGCCTGCAACAGTTCTTCTCAGTGAAATGTGTGATGTGAAAATTCCATTGTTCCATTTCAAGAATATCTAACCTCAAGACAAACAAATCAGCTGGTGAGATTAAGAGAGAAACACCCTGGGGCGGCTCCTGCTAACTACAGAGAAGTGAGAGATTCGGAGTCAGCGGTGTCAGCGGGGTGGGTGCAAAGAAGTTCACTGCCTAGCTCTTAGCTCATCTGCATACGCAGCCGCAAATGCCCCCACATAAGAGCTTCTTCATTTTTTCTGAACCCAAACTGCCCTCCTTAGCCTGGTAGAAGGTCTCCCTCCCACAGCCCCAGGGCATCCAACCAGCCCCCAAAAGAATAAAAACAAGGATAATAAAATATAATAGCAGTAATAATGCCTCCCATGTTCAGTGCAGAGTGCTTTACATATGACAAACTGTGTCCACATCATAATTGCACCTAATCTTCATAAGATCAAGAATCACCTAGAAGCTGGCACTGTGGAGTAGATCAGAGGGGGGCCCGGGTTTCTGCCCCCTTCCCGCTGCGCTTCCCACATAGCCTCCCCAATCACCAGCACAGAGAACCCAGAACTCAGACTCCTGGTTGTTAAATGCTTTTTTCATTTCAGCTTGGGCCTGAGGGCAGTCAACCTCCCTGTGTCGTGGGAGGGACCCGCAGGCTTCTCCAGAGCAGGCAGAGCCCTCCCCGAAATCAGGTACAGTTTATATCAGAGGGAAAAGGTCCCCGGTTTGTTCTGAGAAACTCAAATCATTCCCCAGTACTTCTCTTCCCCTTTCGATCTGCCACTACAGACAGCTGAATCTCACCCACAAACGGAGGCCCTTCGAAATCATGGGTGACGTAGCAACGCAAGACTGAGGCAAGACAGACTCTGCCATTTTCTTTCTGTCCACAGTGGGGAAGCCACAGAGATGAGGAGTAAGGGAGGCCACCATCCTGACGACAAGTCTTCCCTCACCCTTTCTCCACCGACGACCAGTCTTCCCTCACCCTTACTCCACAGAGGCCACCATCCTGAC
>NW_004444029.1:9927739-9934699 GCF_000243295.1 Trichechus manatus latirostris | reverse complement strand
TTCTCCACTGACAACCAGTCTTCCCTCACTCTTTCTCCACTGACGACCAGTCTTCCCTCACCCTTTCTCCACTGACGACCAGTCTTCCCTCACCCTTTCTCCACAGACGACCAGTCTTCTCTCACCCTTGCTTCACATCTATCCACCTCCATACTCTCAGATGGGGCCACAGCCACCCAGCAGGGCTTCCTGCCTGAACTCCCTACATGTTAAGGCCAAAAAAAATTTCTTTTACTTTTAACCCTTCCACACTTGGAGCCCTGGTGGCGCAGTGGCTTAACTGCTCAGCTGCTAACCAAATGGTCGGCAGTTTGAATCCACCAGCCACTCCTTGGAAACCCTATGGGGCAGTTCTACTCTGTCCTATAGGGTCTCTATGAGTCAGAACTGACTCATTGAGAATGAGTTTGGGTTTTGGTTTTCCTCCCACGCTGAAGGGTCTCCAACAAAACTCAATCTAAGCCCAAACTCCCAGAGAGTTAAAATAGATAGAAACTTCTTATTTGCCATCTTCCAGTTTAAATCCCTAGAATGTCTCTTCCTGATTAATGATTTACCCCTTGTTGACACCCCTCCTTCTGTCTTTGATCCTTCAATTCACCGTTTGCGACCCTTTCTGTTGTCGTTGTTACGTGTCATCGAGTCGATTCCGACTCACAGTGACCCCATGTCACAGACCAGAACTGCCCCATAGGGTTTTCTTGGCTGTCACCATTATGGAAGCAGATGTTCAGGTCCTTCTGTGGCGCCGCTGGCTGGGTGTTCAACCACCAACCTTGCGGTCAGCAGCCAAGCGCTTAACCATTATGCTACCACCAGGGCTCCTTTCAACACTTTGTGTGCTCATAAGTAAACCTGGAGGCTTGTTTTGTGAGGCACTATCTTCTCCTCTCTGATTCCCCCCACGTTCTAAAAAAGAAAAGATCCCCTTTCCTCCCCCCTTTACACATCTCCATTATGAGCACCCCCATTTTCATCCCACCAGTGAGCACCCAGGGCATTCTCCCAGGTCCTTCAGAAGGTACATGCTAAGATATGCATTGTTCATACCCTCTTGGGTCTTACCCTAAAATAACTAAAATCTGGTATTTTTGGCATTCCAGAAACACTTTGGATTAGATAGTGAAGCCTGAAGAAACCTTGGAAATCATCTGGCCCACCCATTCGTTCTGATTTGAGAAAACTGGGGTCCAAAGTGGTAGGGAAGTCACCAAGATGAGGGTCGACCACTTCCCATTGCGGATTCTGTACCAAGAGTCACCAAACATGGGGGATGGAAGAGGGTCCCAGAGACTTCTCCCACGGGATTCTCTGGGTAGGGCACATGCTTTGCAATGGGACGATTCTGTCCCCAAGTCAAGATGAAATGCCTATGATGTCAGGTACGAAAAACTAAAGGAGTCACAGAGCTTGCAGGAAAAAAGAAAATGGCATGCTCCCTAGAAAACCTACGCTTCATTTATGAGCCAAATATGTCCTAAGAGTCAATGCAATGATCTCATCCTTAGAGTACCACACTGGGGGAAAAGAAAAGTGCTTCAGAAGTTCAAGGTACTATCAGTATTATTGCTTAAAACCACGGGAGTGACTCACCCCTGGAGATGTCCCATACCTCCAGATAACAGTAACAGGTGTCCCACAGGCTGCCACACTGGGACACCCAGAAAGGACCTGGCTTAAAGCCACTTAGGCATTTGCCCTGTCTGATCACACATGCTCCACCGTCCCACAATGGCGTGCTGAAACATACCAGGGCATCAGGACCATTCCAAGGAGTGTTTTATGCACTGGACTGTGAGTCAGAAGACATATCAGCTCTGTACAATCAGCGCTGTAATTACTAGGAGTAACTTTGGGTAAATCCCTCGTGCTCTCTACCTTATCTGAAAAATAGGAGAAATACAGCGTGCCTCTCAAAATTGTGGTGACGATAAAATAACCCATTTAAAAAAAAAAAAAAAAAAAAAAAACCAAACCTGTTGCTGTTGAGTCTATTCCGACTCAAATAATCTAATAATCCAGATATAATACAGTGCTGTGGTAAATGAGTTCCTGGGTGGTGCAAATGGTTCATGCGCTCAGGTGCTAACAGAGAGGAACAAATCCACCCAGAGGCGCCTCAGAAGAAAGGCCTGGTGAGCTACTACTGAAAAATCAGCCACTGAAAACCCTACTCCGATACACATGGGGTCGCCCTGAGTCGAAGTCAACTCAACAACAACTGGTTAAGAGTTGCAGTATGTCTAAGAAAGGCGAAAAAAGGTAGAGACCATAATTTTCTCTTTTTAAAACAGCTCATACATGGAATCTAATGATCTTGGGGCTATTATGAGGATGAGCAAACCAAATGTATTCTTCAGAGTCCTTCTGCAAAGCACGATCACTCCATGTTTCAACGTGTTACCAAACAGTATAATTGAGTATTCTCCCAAAAGACAATGTCGATCAACGCTTCTAAACTGTTTTCACGATTGCACAATGGCAGATAATGGTTACTAGTAGTACATCGTGAATAAGGAGTATCTGTCTCCTGGTCATAAAACTTTTTTCCATTACCCATGCAGCCAACGGTCTCAGAAATTCCATGAAGTCTGACGTAATAATGACCCAGTGCCGTGGTGGGGGCGAGAGAGTGCTGTGTAAAGAAAGGCAGCAAACCTTCATTAAAAAAAGTAAGAACTCAAAGCGAGGGCTGCTGGTAGAGCAAAAAGCCTGCTCTATTCGGAAACCAAAAGGCCTGGCTCCGTGACTTCAGGCAAGTCATTTAACCTCTCTGGGCCTCTTCTGCTTGGAATATAAAATAAACGGGTGCGAGCAGAGGGTCTCCCAGGCCCCCAGCAGCTCTGCTGTTCTGAGTCCAGTTATGGAGGCCAGAAGAGGCCTCTGCTTCCCTCACCCCCAAGGGAAAACAGTTAGCCTGAAAACAAGTCTCAAGTCTGAGCCAGTGTTCCCGCCAACTCCCCCTTCTTTGGCCTTCTCTGAGCTTCTTTTGGCAAAGAATTATGTCCCCTGACGATGGCCGAGCTAACAGCTGGACGGTTTTGGATGATTTCCGGCCTTTGAACAGCTAGTGTATGAGACAAACAACCAGAGAGGCTTTTATCAGGAAAAAAAATGACTCAACTTTTGCAAACCCAATCGGAGAGACTTAAAATGTTGTATGGCTCCCCCCAACCCCACCCCCCGCCCCAACGCTCCCTTGTTTTGACCAATATCCTTCCAGCCTTGTTGTTATTAGCCAGCTTGGAGTCAGCTCTGACTCACCGCAACTTTATACGTAAGAGAATAAACGCTGCCTAGTCCTGAGCCATCCTGGTATGTTTGGGTCCACTGTTGTGGCTCCTGTGTCAATCCATCTCACAGAGGGTTTCCTGTTTTCGCTGACCCTCAACTTAACCAAACAGAATGTCCTTTTCCAACAATTGGTCTTCCCTGATGACGTGTCCAAAGTGAGCCCATGTCTTGTTATCCTCACTTCTAAGGAACAGTCTGGTTGTATACAGAATCTCCATGGGAAATGGGGGAGATGGGCCTAGACAGTGTCCAGGAAGACCCCAGAAGCTCATGGCCATGATGTCATGTTTTCTGTTCCACTCTCCAGAGGAAACCACGAGGATCTGACATGATCAGAGGTTCTCAACCAGATCATGTTGGTATTTTAGGTAGGACGACTCTTCATTTATCAGGTTGTCCTACACATCAAAGGGCTCCTAGGTCCCTCGTCTCTGAGCACTAAATGTCACCTTTCCCATCACGGTGACAGTCACGAATACTTCTCCCTTCATACATTTCTAAAACCCCAGAAGGGACCCTTTACTGTAAGACTCAGCTGCATCGTGAGAGACCGACATGTCACTCCTAGTTCTCTCCCTGGGTCTGTTTCCACTGTATGCGGAACGCATCACTATGCCCAAAAGTTCTCTGCCGGACCGTTTCCATCATTGACCGTATGCCCTCTTCTGCCCCACAACCCACCAATACCTGTGTGTCCTTTCCCCATTCACCCCAACACTCTCAACATTTGCAAAGTTTAGGTTCCTAACAGGTTAAACCTCTGACTTTTGAAGTCTGAGCCTGTAAAAAACGGGCCCTTTCCTCACCTTTGTTTAAACAGATTTCTGCCACCAGCAGCCCATTTAGAAGGCAAAGGGAAAGACAAACAGGCTTCACAAAGCTGTACACACAGTCTGTGTGCAGACGAGGCTGCAGCTGGACCACATCGCTGCCCGTGAGGTCTGCCACGCCCAGAAAACCGGTAACCTGCTCCAAGGGAAAATGCTCCTAGTCTCAACAAAGTAATGCGCTTATTATGGCTTCTAGCTCTCTCTCAAAAGAAGTATTTAAAAACTCTACCAAGTAACCTTGGGAACCAACCAGGGAAAAAATAAACATAAAGCACAAGTTTCGCCTTTGCAAGCAGCAAGCACTGTATCAATGAATATTAGCATGCCCAGTGAGCTCGGATTACTGAAGTAAGAACTAGGTGGGACAGCAGGATCACTAACCTGAGCAGTCCTGAATCGATCCAACCAAAAAACCATACCCGTTGCCACTGAGTCGACTCTGACTCATAGCAACCCTACAGGACAGAGCAGAACTACCCCATAGGGTTTCCAAGGCTGTAATCTATATGGAAGCAGACTGCCACATCTTTCTCCCACAAAGTGGCTGGTGGGTTTAACTCCCCACCTTCAGGTGAGCAGCTGAGCACTTAACCGCTGCACCACCAGGGCTCTTCCTGAATTGATAGATATCACTAAGTGCGTATATGTGTGTGTGTATAATTTTACATTTAAAATAACCTATATAAGGTCGTCTAAATATATATCTAAGAAGCCATTAACAATGCTATTATAGAAAGCTATTTACTAATACATAAAAATGTTCACAGTATAATTCTAAGCCCATAGTTCTAAGGTTTCTAACAGGCTAAACCTCTAATTTTTAAAGTTTACGCTTGCTTGTAAAGGGGCCCTGGTGGTGCAGGGGCGAAGAGCTTGACTGCTAACCAAAAGGTCAGTGACTCGAATCCACCAGTCACTCCCTGGAAACCCTATGGGGCAGTTCTACTCTGTCCTATAGGGTCGCTATGAGTCAGAATCGACTCAACAGAAACGAGGTTTTTTTTTTTTCTTTTTTTTTGTTCATGCTTGCAAAAAACTGATCCTTTCTTCACCTTTGTTCGAACAGATTTTTGCTACCAGCAGCCCGTTTTGAAGGGAAAGGAAAAGCCAACAACAACAACAACAAAAAGTTACAAAAAAAGTGTTCACTGTATTTTCAAATATAAAGTAGAAAACTGTCTATAAGTGCATAGAGTATAAGTGTATAGATGGATATATTTAAAGTGTTGACAGTACTTCTCCACAGCATAGCAGGTGTGACTTTTTATTCTTATCTCTAGTTTCTACAACAAAAATCTACCAATTTATAATGGGGGTAGGGTGGAGGAGAGAAGCATTTGCTTTTAAAAACAGACTCCATTTAATGGAATTAAGTGAGGCCTGGTTTAAACAGTCTCCAGGGAATAAAGAACAATGAGGGCAACTGATAACAGACAACATTTTCTGCCCAGAAGACAGCCAGCCTATATTCTAGTCCTGATAAAATAAATAAATAACCGATGGGGAGGCATAGGCTTTCAAGACGGGGCCGCTCTGCAGGACAATAGTAAGCCAAGCCACAGATATTTTTCCTGACACTTTAAATATACATGGTCTGAAATCTCCTAATTTTGTCCTCCGTCTTGAGAGCAGTTAGGACCCCACGACAACTGGGTCTTTCTCCCCAAAGTACAACTTCTCATAGAGGAAAGCCTAGGGTTTGTTGTGAAAAACAGCTCTGATCGAGAACTCTGCATGCAGTAGAATCTCAGACCCTAGAAATGAGCTTATCCCCCTTTCCTCACCAGGACAGGCCCTAAAACAACTCTCAGCCTCATCAATAACACTTTCTCTTTCACAAATCAAAATTTCCTCCCTGAACCACTACAACTATATTTTTATGCGTACACTGTACTGAGTGGTAGTTTGTTCTCTCAGGACTTGAGACAACAGATTACCTAAGGTAATATCTTTGGTTCTACTCTCCAGCTCTCACCAAATTGCTGTCGTTGGGTGCCCTCAAATCGATTTCAACTCACGGCAACCCCATGTGACAGAGGAGAACTGCCCCATAGGCAATAGCGTTTTTTTTTTGGCTGTAATCTTCCTGGAATCAGATTGCCAAATCTTTCTCCCTTGGAGCGGCTGGGCGGGTGGGAACTGCCAGCCTTTCAGTTAGCAGCTGAGCACTTAACTGTTGCACCACCAGGGCTTCCTCTCACCAAATTACAGTCTGCTAAATCCATCTGCTTTTCTGGAGAGACTAGACAAGCACTGGCTGCTCACTCTCCCCTAGCCCTCTGTTATGGATTGAATTGTGTCCCCTGAAAAATGTATGTCAACTTGGCTAGGCCATGAGTCCCAGTATTGTGTGGTTGTCCTCCATTTTTGTGATCTGATGTAACTATCCTACGTGTTGTAAATCCTAACCTCTATGATGTTAATGAGATAGGATTAGAGGCAGTTATGTTAATGACGCAGGACTCAACCTACAAGATTAGGTTGTATGTTGAGTCAATTTTTTTTGAGATATAAGAGAGAGAATCCAGAGAGGAAAGGGAACTCATACCACCAAGAAAGAAGACCCAGGTGCAAGTGTGTCCTTTGGCTCCAGGGTCCCTGTGCTAAGAAGCTCCTAGACCAGGGGAAGATTGATGACAAGGACCTTCCCCCAGAACCCAAAGAGAGAGAAAGCCTTCCCCTAGAGCTGGTGCTCTGAATTCAGACTTCTAGCCTCTTTAACTGTGAGAGAATAAACTTCTGTTTGTTAAAGCCATCCACTTGTGGTATTTCTGTTATAGCAGCACTAGGAGAGGCGGGGCCAAGATGGCAGAGTAGTCAGACGCTTCCAGTGGGC
>NW_004444029.1:9923811-9927639 GCF_000243295.1 Trichechus manatus latirostris | reverse complement strand
ATCAAGCAAACAACACTCTGTGATAGCAGCACTAGATAACTAATACATCCTCTAGCAGGAAGAAATCCAAGGTGGCCCCCAAGATTCCTGTCCTCTAATGTCCATAATCTGTAATACCCATCCCTGAGTGGGGCCTTCGCAGCCTATGAGTATTACAGGAGGCACTCCATGACTGGGTTACTTTCTGGTGAAAGGATTTCAGCAGATGTAGTTAAGTTCCCCATTCAGTGGACTCTAGAGTCCTTCAAAAGGGAGATGATCCTGAGTGGGCCTTACCTAAATCAGGTGAGCTCTTTAAACGAGGGTCTAAGAAGTCAGAGAGACTCTCCTGCTGGCCTGGGTGAAGCCAGCCACCTTGAGCTCTACAGCTGCATGAAATTCAGTTCTGTCATCACGTGTGCCTGGAAAAGGACGCCATGCCTCAGACAAGGCTGCAGCCCACGCTGACACCTGACTGCAGCCTGGTGAGACACTGAGCAGAGGACCAACTAAGCCATGCCCGGGCTCCTAACCACAGAAACTGGGACATGAGAGATGTGTGTTGTTCAAAGTCCCTACATTTGTGGTAACTTGTTACATAGCAAGAGAAAACCAATAGCCCACCAATGGGCCATACATCGGCCCACTCCTTCACCTTTCACTTCTACCCTCTGAGGAACCCCTGGTGGCTCACTGTTTAAGAGCTCAGCTGCTAACCAAAAGGTCAGCAGTTTGAATCCCCCAGCCGCTCCTTGGAAACCCTATGGGGCAGTTTTACTCTGTCTTATAGGGTCGCTATGAGTCGGAATTGACTCAACAGCAATGTTTTATTGTTTTTTTTTCTTCTGAGGAATCTCGAGGAGCCCTGGTGGCAGTTAAGAGCTTGGCTGCTAACCAAAAGGTCGGCAGTTCGAATCCACCACCTGCTCCTTGGAAACCCTATGGGGCAGTTCTACTCCATCCTATTGGGTCCCTGTAAGTTGGAATTGACTTGATGGCAATTAGGTTTTTTTTTTTTTTTTGGTTTAAGGAAGTGTGTGTGGGTTGGCAAGTCTGTGAGCCTTCTAATCACCCTCAGAATGGGGAGAGGCCTGGACCTCCCTCCCGGGCTTCTCCGAGGCCTCCCACCCGTGTTTCTTGAGGCTGGTGTTCTGCCTCACCACCCTCCTCCGCTCACTCCTTCTGAGAAGTCGGGGTGGGACAGCTGCCACAACTTCACACCTGGCTCCCAGACCACAGACCCCTCGTTCTGCCCTAGCCTAGGTTTCAGAAACCTCCTTTTCCTGATAGTTCGGCCAAGTCCAAGTTGATTTTTTTTTTTTCTTTTAAAGAAACCTTTACGAGAAAACTGAAGGGAGGAAGGAGGGGAGTTTTCGAAATGAAAGCAGCAGACATATGTACGGAGGCCATGTCTGGCTGCACCTGAACTGCGCGTGAGTCGCAGCCTGGCTTGGCTTGTGTTACTTCCGAACGCCTCTCTCCACATCCTTCCGCCTCCGGCCCTCTGGGCAGGAGGCTCTGACCGCGCCAGCCTCCCCCTGGCCTGACTTGCACTTGGGTTGGCCCCCTGACGAGCCCTGGAGCCTCACGGCCCTTCCATCTGCAGCTGTCCCAGCAGGTCCCCCTGCTCTGGTTTCCAGCTCAGCCATTCTCCTGGACTTAATACTGGGGGCCTTGCAAGAGTCCACTTGTGTTCTGCTCACTGTCTTTATGCCTCTGTGTTCTGTGTCCTACCCTGTTCTGACCAGCCTGGCTCCAATTCAGCTAAAATATGTCAAGCATCCATCCTGTGTCAGCAACTGTGCTCAATTCTGGAAATGCACAGATGCTGACAACGTAGGCTAGTGCCGAAGCCGTGTCTCATTAGCAGCCACAGGACCACCACGGTGGGGCCAAAACTCACCTGTAGCTTCTTTACCTCTTAGAAGCACACTATATAAAGTTGGAAGCAAACACACTTATTAGAATTTCAGTGTCTGAGTTCCATCTCCCTCTAGGCTTCCCACCACAAATAACTAACACAATAACATACAATACTGGTTCACTTTACCCTAAGTCAACCAGTAGAGGTAAATATTAACCTCAAAGAAGTCTTCTTTGCTCTTCAAATGTATGCTGGGCTCAACAAAAGAACTTTCTAGTCTGAATTTTTCTATTGAATCCACTCACCATCTGTCTGTCAGTTTGTCGTACTGTGGTGGCTTGCACGTTGCCATGATGCTGGAAGCTATGCCACCGGTATTTCAAATATCAGCAGGGTCACCCATGGTAGACAGGTTTCAGCACAGCTTCCAGACTAACACAGACTAGAAGAAAGGCCTGGTGATCTACTTCCAAAAATTAGCCAATGAAAACCTTATGGATCACAACAGAACAATGTCCGACTCACTTGCTTTGGACATGTCATCAGGAGGGCTCAATCGCTACAGGAGGACACCATGTTTCGTGAAGTAGAGGGCCAATGAGGCCGTGGGAGACCCTCAGTGAGATGGTCCCAAGCATGCCAGGGATCGTGAGGATGACACAGGACCGGGCAGCATTTCGTTCTGTGTACGTGGGGTCGCCAATGGTGAAAGCCCACTCTGTAGCAGCTACCTATCTATCTATTCAGTCCACAAACACGAATATTAGTGTATTACTGAAAAACAGCCTCACACAAGCAAAATCATTGTATATCCATACCATGGAATACTAAAAATAAAACCTGTTGCTGTCAAGTCGATTCCAACTCATAGTGACCCTATAAGACAGAGCAGAACTGCCTCAATAGGGTTTCCAAGGAGGTTTGAACAGAAGCACTAGAAATGATATTTGGCCAGTTAGCTGGGATGTCCTGTGAAATCACAACCCTATTAAAATGGCTGCATTTTACTGTCTCTAAATGAAGTCTCAGTAAGTTGATTTTTTGTTTTAAGTTAAAAAAAAAAACAGCCTCATGAAAATACACTGACCATCCTCAACCATGTATCTGCCTGAGCCCGCGAACTCTTAGAAGGCCTGTCAGGCACCCTGTGTTGTCTTTGTCCGCGATGGCACGACATAATGAGCATCTGGTCCTTCCCGGTTCAGTGATGACATTATCACTGGTCACTGTCCACTTGAGTCATGTTGGCTCTGCCCCACGCTTAAGGAAGGCCGTGTATTACCAACTCAAACCACGGGAGTCGTCAGAATTATAACAGGACACTGAGACAAAGGCTGGGAAAACATGTCAAGAATGGACAAAGTCCTCAACAAGCTGCACATGGAGGCACCCCCCACCTAGTTTAGAAATGAGTCGATAACCCACATCGGGGTCCAGAGATCACAGGTCTCAGGGTAATCCCAAAGGCCAAGGCAGCACAAACAAATGTCGTTTTCTCTCGAGCAGATACCAGTTATCAAAGTTCAGACAGAAATAGCCACTTGGACCCAGAGTGCAGCACTCGGACTACTGAGCCACCACGTGGGGTCTACCTTGACTTTACAGGAGCAGACCCGCCTGCTAACTCCGCACCGTGGGTTTAAAAACAACACGCTGAAAACTGAGTTGTATAGGGGTAAGGTGGATGTCAAAACATCTTATAAAGGGCCCACATGTCCTCATTTGATGGCAAAATTATCTATCGAGAGAAAGGGGATCTTTTATGTCCCCACCCATCCTCGTCCCAGTAATTCGAAGGCTGATGCCTGGGGAAGCTCTATCTAGTTTGGGGATCCTAGTATGCAAGTCTTCCATAAATTTCAACTTTCCCCTTGATAAAACAGGCACCAATGTTGCCCTGGCCTCGTCCTGCGCCTCTTATCTGACCGCAGTCTGTGATATTTAGCGAGCTCTTCCACCACTTTGTGCCACAGCCGACATATACA
>NW_004444029.1:9916877-9921412 GCF_000243295.1 Trichechus manatus latirostris | reverse complement strand
AGGGCGGGGCTCAGTCAATATTTGACCGCTCTAAGGTCTTCCTGATTCCTTTCTCTCCTTTAACCCCAAGTGCCGCCACAGTCATCCATTTACCTATCTATCATATCCCAGGAGGACTTTACAAACATGTCAGGCATTTACTAAGTCCTTTCAATGTCTACTTCCTGCTGTCCCCCAACTCCATCCTGCTTGGGAGGCAACAGGATTCAGAGTTAGAGACTCGGTTCCCGGAGTCCCTGCAGCTGGTGTAAGGTGGGATGAGCCCTCAGCACTGTTTCGTTGAAAACCCGCTTATCACCCAGCTGATGAGCTGCTACTCCACAGACACATTCCTCCTTCATGACCCAATGGCCGCACCAGCCTTCCAACTTCTCCGCTCACACTCCATCCAGTCTGGCAAGGTGTGGGACAGCTGGATGAATAGTGATTGTGTCTGAGATCTGCTGTGGGTTTATTTTAACGTTCTGAAAAAAGGGCCAGTGATCCCAAACACATCCCTCCTACATCCCTCCGCTGAGGGAGGCGGGGAGGAGGGGCGAATTGGGTGGTGAGGAGGACCTCAGATTGTGGCAATGGAGAAATCACGTCATCTCTGTTAAGAAAGTCCTGGTTCACTTATGTGTGTTTAAGGCCAGGACAGGGTACCCACAGAGCTATTTCTAACACCCAGCCTTAAACAGACAGCAGCCGTAATACAGAAAAAATGTTGGACCTGATCCTGTTTTCAGGATGGTTTCTAGGCAACCGCCTGATGCAAATGAGTTTGTCAACAGTTTGCAGCTGGATAACTAAGGGAATGAGGGACTCTTAAAGCAGGGAGTCAAACAAAGGGAGGTGTCACAGCCCACGAAGCAGGTGCGTGGGCCGTGGGCCGCAAACACAGAACACGTGGAACTCTCCTGATGAAGCAAAACGAGGAAAAATATGGTCACTCTTAACAGAACCCATTGCCGTTGAGTCGATCCCAACTCATAGTGACCGTATAGGACAGAACAGAACCGCCCCATAGGGTTTCCAAGCAGACTGCCACATCTTTCTCCCGAGGAGCGGCTAGTGGGTTCCAACCACCAACCTTTCGGTTAGTAGTGGGGCTTTTAACCACTGTGCCACCAGGGCTCCTATTCTTAATAGAAGGAGGATCAAAATCCTAATTTGGCTCCCTGCTGGGGCTTCTGTCGGGTATTCTGAAGCCCCCAGGCAAGTAGGGTTCTGCTCTTTTCCCTAATACACAGAGTGCAGCATTTGTTCTACTCATGCATGAGGAAAAGAAGCCGTGGTGGTACAACAGTTAAGTGCTTGGCTGCTGACAGGTTAGCGGTTCGAGCCTACCCAGCAGCTCTGTGGGAGAAAGATCTGGCAATTGGCTTCCCTAAAGATTACGGCCTAGGAAACCCTGTGGGGCAGTTCTCCTCTGTCACATGGGGCCGCTAGGAGCCAGAATCGGCTCAAAGGCTACTAACAACAACAGCACGAAGGAGAGCTCAACTGACAGCGAAAACCGTGAGAGAGACCCGCAGCGTTTAGTGGTAACTGGGGATAAAGGGTAGGATTTTAGAATTCACTTAAATTTTGCTCCAGTTGGGTGTGATTTTTCCCAAAAACAGGAAAAGACTAGGAATCTGAAAGACATAGTCCAGGACTTACAAACACTCCTGCTCTTCCGGAGGGCACCAGGAGAAGCACCTGTAGAACAGGAGGGGTGGACACTTGGGTCATTTCAGGGTGCCTGTTTGCTCCCTGGAGCCCTGGTGGCGCAGTGGTTAACAGCTCAGCTGCTAACCAAAAAGTCAGCAGTTCGAATCCACCAGCCACTCCTTGGAAACCCTATAGAGCAGTTCTATTCCGTCCTATAGGGTCACTATGAGTCAGAATCCACAGCAACGGTTTTTCTTTTTTTTTTTTGCTTTGCTCCCTGATCTAACTGCAATGCCCCAGATCTCTATTGTTATAAAACTCTCAGGGAAAGGAAAAATGCCTCGAGAAATCCTCAAGAGCATCGTGGGTGGCATAACTACCTACAAAGACAAGACACGCTGGAGTCTGAACTACTCAGGAACACGTCTCTTTTTAACAACTGATGCTTTGTTTGGCCAAGCCCCCGGTCCACCATGTGTACGGCTGATCTGTGACAGGCGACGAAAGAGTCTGCCACGCTCGCGGTGATGTTTGCAGAGACAGGAGACGAGAAGGGAGAGAAGGGCAGGAAGGCTCAAAAGCTGGGTGACCAGGCGTCCCCGTTTGCCCCGACTCTGCTGACATTAACACTGGAAGTCTTGCATCCTGTCCTGGGAAAGCCCTCTGTCCCAGGCAAATGGGACAATCATCAGAAGATGACAGATGTTGCCTAAGTCACATTAGTCACTCGGCAAACCCAGTCACCGAGAGCCCGGACACAGGAAACCCGCTCTGCGTGTCCTTGCTCTAAGATGGGTGGCAGGCAGCCAACATCTCGCATTAAATGAAACACAGGAGGACTGTCTTCCCCTGCGAGCGTCCCAGGTAGAGACCATTGTTCCACAGCTTCACCTCCCCTAGGGCGAACCGTCGGTGGCCGTGACCAACCAACGATGCTTCCTTTGTAGGTTGGTTTATGTGTGAGGGCCCTTGCTGTGTCCACTTACAATCTGTGATGAATTTTTTTCCTAACGAGGAAATCATCTGGAATAAAGAATTTCCCAGAAAAATAATTTAACAGATACCCCTCAATTCACCACCTACATTTTTAAAATGTAAATTTGCTATATTGTCCTCGCAATTTTTTAAAGAGAATTGAGGTGGGGCAGATAAAACTAGAACCTCACTCAGAGAGGCAGGTACGATGATCATCTCCCCTTTTTGAAGGTCAGAAGTGACGCTCAGGGGATGTCACCAGCAGCATCCCAACCTAGGCCTTCCTTGCTGGTAAAATCACTCTTCTCTGGCTGGGGCCTTCCAACCCTCTTGAGATTGCTCCTAGTTAGATGTCTGAACACTAGCTAATGCACTTGATTCGCTGCCACCAAGCGCTAATCAGTGCCAGGTATGTGGTGGCGAGACTAAACAGTCAGTTCACTCCAAGGAATGTAAAACTTAGAAAATACCCGAAAGGCTTTAAGATTATTATAAACAGTTGTTTCCTGCTTATAAACGGAAAGGAAATTAAAAAGCCAAGGTTGTGTGATCTGAATAAGATACAGTGCAACCTGTGAGCGCCAGAACTAGACGGGACTGCCTTGACTTTCCGAGTCTCGCAAGTTTTCCGCCTCTGACAGGGTGTAGTCTTACCACTTTTCCATCACTTGTTTTAGTGGAAGATAGTTGCATTTTCCTTCTCTGACAGGTTTCCGCCTTCCACAGATTTTAGCTTTCCTGAGTTTTACTGTGCAGCCATGAGGGTACATCTTCAATACAACTGAATGTTGGTAAGTATAAAATACTTACTCTGGAGAGCACCTTAGGTCAGGTCTGGCTGAAACACCCATGACCATTCCTGCCAGCAGAAAACACTCTTGCGGCCGGCTGTGACCAGTCAGGCTGAAATCTGCTCCGAGCAGACTTCCTGGAACAGATCTAATTTTGGAATAGATTTCCTCCAAATCCAAACTGGGCTCTCTGTGATTCACAAAAGCTCTCTCAAGCCCACCTCAGTGCCTTGCGGACTTTCTGTTCTATTATTGTCCATCCATCGGGCCCTGTCAATCCATCACACAGAGCCTCACATCACACTGCAGACTTCCCGAGAAGCCAAGGCCCAGGTATGCCATCTGGGAAGAGCACACAGTGACAACGACAGCTCTTTTATCTTGATTTGTATTTCACAATCCCGCTACTGAGCCCTCTGAGTGGGGTGACGATTTCCGGTTAGTAACACACGTGTTTCACCCAAACAGTCAGACCATTCAAACAGGTGAAACAACACTCCCCAGAGCGCGGTGGATCATCTCACCTTTTTCTAGGAAAAAGGATCTGCTGCAGGCAGGAAGAAGGCAAAATTCAATTAGCCAAGCTGGTGAATAGCGGCTTTTAGAGATGAACAGCACTTCATTTTGTAAAATAGAGGTCTTTGAAAAGAAAAGCGCATGTGGATTTAATCCACTTCCCCCACTCATGTACATTAAAATTCTCAAACTGTTTTGTCTCTGTTTCTTCCTGCGTCTCCACTCCGCACAGCTCCTGCTCTGGCCTGGCCAGACGTGAGGATGTGGATTTCCCTGAGTACACCGCGCACAACCCCTCCCTGCTTCCATATACAGGTCCCTCCCTTCTCCACCTGGCCAACTCCTACCTGCATGGCCCCGCCTCCTTCCACTCTTCCACCAGGAGTCACATCACTGTACGCCCACAGTGCACCCAGAAACCCTTATCACTGTACACCCACAGTGCACCCAGAAACCCTTATCGCTGTACGCCCACAGTGCACCCAGAAACCCTTATCGCTGTACGCCCACAGTGCACCCAGAAACCCTTATCGCTGTACGCCCACAGTGCACCCAGAGACCCTTATCGCTGTACGCCCACAGTGCACCCAGAGACCCTTATCGCTGTACGCCCACAGT
>NW_004444029.1:9914209-9915866 GCF_000243295.1 Trichechus manatus latirostris | reverse complement strand
GCCCACAGTGCACCCAGAGACCGTACACAGGCTTCCTGTAACGCACCTATCACTTACTTTAGGGGGCACAGTGTTTCAGCGGCAGAATCCTCACCTTCCACGTAGGAGACCCGGGTTTGATTCCCAGCCAGTGAATCTCAAGCACAGCCATCACCCGTCTGTCAGGTGAGGCTTGCGTGTTGCTGCAATGCTGAACATACTTCAGCAGAGCTTTCAGAGTAAGACAAACTGGGAAGAAAGGCCTGGCAAGCTACTTCCAAAAATTCGCCAGTGAAAATCCTAGGAATCACAACAGTCCTGTCATGGATTGAAGATTGAACTGTGTCCCCCAAAAATATCTGTCAGCTTGCCTGGGTCATGATTCTCAGTACTGTATGACTGTGTACCATTTTGTAATCTGATGTGATTTCCTTATGTGTTGTAAACTCTATCACTCTGATGTAATAAGATGGATTAGCAGCAGTTATACTGATGAGGTATACAAGACTGGATAGTGTCTTAAGCCAGTCTCTTTTGAGATATATAAGAGAGAAGTGAGCAGAGACACACACATGGGGACTTGATACCACCAAGAAGCAGCACCAGGAGCAGCATGGGTCCTTTGGACCTGAGGTTCCTGCCCTGAGATGCACCCAGACCAAGTGAAGACTGATGACAAGGACCTTTCTCCACAGCCAAGAGAGAAAGCCTTCCTCTGGAGCTGACACCCTGAATTTGGACTTGTAGCCTCCTGGACTGTGAGAGAATAAATTTCTCTTTGTTAAAGCCATTCACTTGTATTTCTGTTATAGCAGCACCAGATGATTAAGACAAGTCCGATCTGCAACTGATCATGGGGATGGTGTAGGACCAGGCAGTGTTTCACTCTGTTGTGGGTGGGATCACCATGAGTTGACAGCAGCTAATAATAATCACGTACTTCGTGCATTTTTACCCATTTCCCCCTTCAGGGATGCAGCTACAGAGACAACACGGTAGAAGCCAAGTAAATGCTTCATGAGCCCACTGCTTCTGTGTCCTTCGGTGCCACATCCTTCCCATCCAGGGGGCTGCCTAGTTACACAATGCCGGGGTAGCCTTCACCCTGAAGCCTAGGTCCAGTGCTAACCATGTTCCACCAAACACAGCACCTACAACCCGAACAAGCAGGCCTCGGTTATAAAGGGGGCAGAAGCTCAAGAGAAGATGGGTCCTTTGTTTTTATTCTTATAAAGTGAAGAACATTTTAATGAACCACATCATCCCTCCTTCCTCCATTCAATTCACCTGCATCACAAGTTTTCTTCAAAGAACACACGTGTACAAAGACGACTCGGTGTGTGAGAGGGCAGCAGATGCACTCACCTCTCTCTCTTTCCTCTTTCATTGATTAATAGGCAAAAACACTTCCGATGAGCTCTGTATTCATTTCCTCGGGCGGCTGTTAACAGTACACAAACCAGGTGCCTTAAAACGACAGAGCTGTATTCTCTCCCGGTTCTGGAGGCCAGAGTCTGAAATCAGGGTGTCCGCAGGGCAGGTTCCTTCTGGAGGTTCTTAGGGAGGATTTACCCCATGCATCTCTCCCAGTTTCTGCCTCCACCATTACATGACGGTCTCCCTCTGTGTCTCTATGTCCAAATTTCCCTCTTCTTATAAGGACACCAGGCATTAGATT
>NW_004444029.1:9907240-9912490 GCF_000243295.1 Trichechus manatus latirostris | reverse complement strand
AACAACCGCTACTAAAGCAAAACATCTGTTGTATTTAATTTAACAAATGAATATAATCTTATTTATCAATTTTTTAAGCTTAAAAGAGAATTGTTTCTCTTAGTCAAAAACAAATCTATAGTTGTATTTATAAGAAACTTAAATTCAACATTAATATTCTACCTCAACTTCACCTCCTTCTCCCAAATGATTTATGCACTGGAAAAGTAAGATGGGACTTTTAAAAAACTTCCAGTTGTTCCAAATTTTCTCAATTTAATTAGTGGAGAGTTTGTGGGACCAGGTCAGCATACAATGAAGTAACAGCTTTGGGGAAAGCACGCAGACTCAAACAATTAAAATGACAAACGGAAACCATGAGGACCCGCCCCCTCTCCAGACAAAGCACCAGCTGAGTCAGATTCTTTCTGTTTAAGTCAACTGTCACCCCTCCACCACCAAGGGACCACAAACGGGGGGGGGGGGGGCTTGGCTTTCCCCTACATGCTTCTCTCTGAGGAGCCCATTCCTCAGCCCTCGAGACACCAGCCGCAAGCGGTTAACACGCTCAGCTGATTATTTTCCTCAGTGCTTCCGCCAGTAATTGGCATATTTGTTGAAGGAAAAAAAAAAGGGGGGACAAATGATGACATGAGCAAAGTGAGAATTTACCAGACTCTGTTTTCAGCAGAAATAACTTCCTAGAAGTCTAAGAGTCCCCCTTATCGTCTTTAAAATTACCATGTTAAATAAACCCTCACTTAATCCACCAGCAAATCTCCATCCTGGCTCCGGAAGCACTCCTCTCTAGAAATCAGCCAGGATTCTGACAGGGGAATGTTTTGTTTCCCCCACACTCAGCACAGACAATGAAGCACTTGAGACACAATCCATCAAATGCAAGAATTTTAAGCCGTCCGGTAACAAGATCCTCCAGGTGAAGCCCTTCTTTGTCCCACCCCCCAGGAGGGGGATGGGGAGAAGGGGGACAGGTGTGGTGTGCCAGGTAAAAACCTGATGGCTTGGAGTCAATTCCAGCTCAAGCAGCCCTGCAGGACAGAGCAGAACTGCCCCACAGGGTTTCCAAGGCTGTGATCTTTACAGAAGCAGAGTGTTACATCTTCCTTCTGTGGAGCAGCGGTTGGTAGGTTCGAACCCCCGACGTTTTGGTTAATAGTCGAGTACTTAACCACTGTGCCACCAGGGCTCCTTATCTGAAATAGTAGAACATTATTAACGTTAAAATGTTAAGAGAATCCACAGGTGATCAGGCCAATGCTACTGGTTCTTCTGGAATATTTCCTTACCAGAAACCCTGGCCTCAAAAAGCACTGACTCAAGTCTCAGAGAAGTAACACAGCCATGTCATCAGCAAGGAGCTGGGAATATGAAGCCCTGGGTTCCCATCGGCACCTTGCAATGGCCGAGGTGCACGGGGCTTTGGGGTGAGTCACATACTCTCCTCTGTGGCAAAGTGAATTGACCGGGGTGGTCTCTAACATCCCACTCCACTGAAAATTGTCCGATTCCACATCGGAGGAGGAGCAGAATAAAGTGATGTTGTTTATGGCAAAAGTGGCAACTGCGAAATGTTGTTGTTACGAGCAGTCAAGTCGGTTCCGACTCATAGCAAGCAATTCCATGTCAACAGAATTAAACAGTCAACAGAATGAAACACTGCTCGGTTCTGCGCCATCTTCACAATCACTGTTATGTTTCAGCCCATCGTTGCAGCCACTGTGTCAATCCATCTTGTTGAGGGTCTTCCTCTTTTTTGCTGATCCTCTGCTTTACCAGGCGTGCTGTCCTTCTCCAGGAACTGCTCCCTGCTGACAACATGTCTGAAGTATGTTGAGATCAATTCTCGCTATCCTCACTACTAATGAGCATTCGGGCTGCGAAATAACGCTACTGAACCTAGGCCCCTAGTCGAGGGCAGGAATTCTTAAACTCGAAACTGCCAGAATCACCTGGAGGGGTTAAAACAGACGGCTGGGCCGCACTGTCATTGTTGTTAGCTGCCCTGGAATCAATTCTGACTCAACGTAGGCTGTGCTGAGAAGGACTGCTCCATGGGGTTTTCAAGGCTGTGATTTTTCAGAAGCAGATTACCAGGTCTTTCTTCCAAGATGCCTCTGGGTGAGTTCAAACTGCCAACTTTTCAGTTAGCAGTCCCGCACTTAACCATTTGTGCCACCCAGGGACTCCCCAACCTCACCCCCTAGAGTTTCCAATCCAGTAGGCCTGGGGTAGGGCCCGAGAATAGGCATTCCTAACAAGTTCTCAGGTGATGTTGCTGGTCTGGGGACCACAATTTGAGAACCACTGGTCTGCAGGCAGGACTTGATTATCACTGATGGGAACAGGGACCTAGGGAAGCTGGGGTTTGGGAGGGACACAAGCCAGCCACAGGGGAGGCCAAGAAGACACGGGCCAGAGGAAGGAGGTCCAAATGTGAACAGCCATGGAACTCTGCCAGAGTGAAAACATAAGGGCTGATTGTATCTTCTTAACCTATATCCTAATGTGAATTATTTTGTAACTCACCAAATAGGTTATATAGTATTTTTATTGCATATCTCGCTTAAATACTTTTAAAAACTACATTCCAGTGACCCAGCAGGAGCTGAGCCCTCACAGGCTCACAAAGACACATCATCTGGGCCCTGAGATAAGACAACAGATCGGACAGTCTCAGAAATTATCTTAAGGAAGTTTTCACAAAAGGGCAATAAAACCTAACCCAAAGGACTTCTCACCTTTTGTCTTTTTCTATTAACATTTAGTGAATAGGAATTGGTTGGACCAATGAAGACCCTTCTGACTTTCGTAACTGAAACCCATACCAATGATGGTTAAGAAAGATGATTCAAAATGTAAGATTATAATTTCTAGCCAATCAGTGCAAAAGTGGCGCTTTCCATGATTCTACCCATTTCGTGATGTTGATATATACTGATGATTCTGTAACCTTCCTTGGACTCGAGCAGACATGGCTCTGGCAGCATGCTTGTCCACCTCCCACTTTTGTCCTTTTGAATATATGCCAAATAAAACTTTCTTTTTACTTTAAAAAAAAAAAAAAAAACTACATTCCAATAAGTTGGAATTATAACGTGATACTCTTCCAGAAAGCAGGTAAAAGCAAAAGCGAAGTCAGTCAAGGAAGGAAAACTGGAAATCTTATCGGCACCGGGAGAAAGGAGCAGCCCTACCTCTGGTGCTGACTGTGAATATTTAAGGAGTGTATGATGATTTTCATGGGAGAAGGATGTGGCCGTCTGCTTCCGTAAAGATGACGGCCTTGGAAACCCTATGGGGCAGTTCTACACTATCCTGCATGGTTGCTGTGCATCGAATTGACTCGACAGCAGTGGGTTTGGTTTTTTTGGGTTTCTGATGTTGAGTTTAGCTGTCGTGGCTCAGAAAGAAGAGGGAACACTTGGAATCAGCTCATCTTTTGGAAAGGAGAAATGCCTCACTTGTGGCTACAGGAAGTTCAATTTGTAGAATTTACAAAAAAAAACAAGCAATAACATAGCTTGCCTTAGTTTCATGCCTTTAGAGCGAAAACTAGGAGTCCCTGGGTGGCGCAAACAGTGAAGTGCTCGACTACTAGCCGAAAGGTTGGTGGTTCAAACCCACCCAGAGGTGCCTTTGAAGACAGGCCTGGCCATCAGCTTCCAAAGGGTCACAGCCTTGAAAACCCTATGAAGCAGGTCTACTCTGCACCCATGGGGTCGCCATGAGTCGGAATTGACTTGTCTGCAACTAACAACAATGACAACAGAGTGAGAAAGAAGAAGAGTAAGGGCATTACAAAAAGAAAAAGTAGAGGGAAAAAAGCAGCACCTATGGTAATAGGGGTGTTAACCGGAACTTCCTTGCAAAGGCTTTTAATTGGAGTCAAGCTGCTGGAAGCCCTAAAACTGTGGTTCTGGGTCATTTTTCTGCTTCCACCTAACACGCAGACAGGGCAGCGCCGTCCTCCAGGAAACATCTCCAATTGCATGCTGATTCTCAGGAGTCTGGAAATGGGGACACAGGGGAGGGGGCGTGAATCTAGATCAGCCCAGCAGCTTGGGCTCTGAGCTCATAACCCAGGTACCACCAGCTACCTAGTGACAATTTACCCAAACTTTACACCAAGTTACCTAGGCAGAAAACAGCCTCTCTCATGTTCTAACGGGTATCACACCAACAACATATCTAAAAAGAAAACAAATGCCAGGCTTAGTTTGAGTCCCAGCCCTCCTCCCCACAGCAACTCCACCCCTACCCCGGTTGTTGATGCTGGGCACCAACTCATGGTGACCTCATGTACAACAGAACGAACACTGCCTCGTCCCGTGCCACCTTCATGATCGTTGGCATGCTCGACATCACTGTTGCGGCCACTGTGTATTCTGAGTTCCTTCCAACCTAGGGGGCTCATCTTCCAGAACCATATTGGACAATATTCTGTTTTGATCCATGGGGTTTTCATTGACTAATTTTCAGAAGTAGATTGTCAGGTCTTTCTTCCTTGTCTTAGTCTGGAAGCACCAGGGACATGTGTCCACAGGTGACCCTGCTGGTACTTGAGATACCAGTGGCATAGCTTCCAGCATCATAACAACACACAAGCCTCCAGAGCAAGACAAACTGTCAGACAGAAGGTGGCCCTTACCCCTAGGTCCTCCCTAATGGAACCCGAAACAAGAGATGCTTTGGAGGCTCCGTGGCAAGTCACATTCACTGTTCGTTTGAACGTGATGGGGCGGTCTGGTTCTGACACCCGGATTCTCTTCCCAATCCCAAGCCCCAGGCCGTCTAACTGGATATTTGTATTCCTGCTCCTGACTACTAGAACCTATCTTAAAAATTTCCATCCCAATAGCTGGAGGCCTGCCCTAAACCCCGTCCTGTAAAATCTTCTTCCACCTGCTGACAGATAAGCCTCCTGCAGGCTACCTGCATGGACTTCCAATCCGCACCTACCTGGGATTCCCTCAGAACGGGGCTCCACCCACTCACTGGGACACCTGCACACTCACCAAGCACCTACTGTTCACTGAGCAGTGACTGTGCGTCAAGACCCACAATGTAACATGCAGTGTCCCCAGTCCTCAGCATACAACCCGCAGGGGAGAGATTACTCTTTCCATTCCGTGGGTGAAGAGCCGAGACTTACAGGGCTAAATAACTCTCCCAAGATCATACAGCTCATTAGGGGAAGAGTGGGCATTTTAGCCGGTCTGTCTGACTTTAAAGGAGCCCTGGTGGCACAGT
>NW_004444029.1:9901370-9906356 GCF_000243295.1 Trichechus manatus latirostris | reverse complement strand
GCGAGGACACGGCGGGGCCCTGGGTCAGGAGAGGGAGGCAGGAAGCGAAAACCTGCAACCAGACATAGCAAGACGCCTGGTCTTCCTAGTTAAGCCAAAGCAAACCGTGCCAGTCCAAGAGGAGAACACAAGTGAGAGCCAGGTCACAAATGCCATGTCTGATCTCTGACTGGACACTGGAGCCAAAGGAAAGCAGATACGAAGAGCAATTTTTTTTTTTTTCAGACAACTAGTGCAACGTAAGCATGGGCTTATTAGATAATAGCAGTGTATCAATGTTAAATTTTTCTAGCAAAATTTTTATTGAGGTTGTTTAGGGTCATTATGAGTCAGAATCAACTCGACGGCCATGGGTTTGGTTTCGGGAGGTGTGGGAGAATGTCTTTGTTCTTCAAAGACGCATGCAGAAGTATTTAGGAACAAAATGGCGTAATGTGTCAACTATCCAAGGTCAGCAAAAAGAAAACACATAAACCCACATATTCAGAAAGAGACAAAAGCTAATCTGGTAAACTATTGACAACTGGTGAATTTAGTTGAAGGGTGTATGGGTCTTCCTTGTACTATTCTGACAACTTTTCTGAGGTCTGAACTCTTTCAAGGTAAAGTAAGTTGGAGAGGAAATCACAAATGTGCCCCAACTTCTGAAGCAAACACTTCCATAACCTGCAGGGCTTTTTTTTTTTTTACAGTTAAGTGGTTTATAAGGAAGTAACAGAGTACAACTCAGGACTGCGACCAACTTGGAAGTAACAGCAACGACAACTCAGGACCAAGTTCCTCGACCAGGACTAACTACTTCTTCTTGCCCTTTGCTGCTGGGCTCTGCTGGGGGCCTTCTCAGGCAAGTGCTACACCTCTTAGCTCCGAGGGTCAGCACCGTCTCCTGCCGGTCTCCTGATGTCTGCTATCTCTCGCTGTCTCTTGTTGTCCTCCTTGTTACAGCTTCTCTCTCTCTCTCTGTGATCCCCTTTAAGCCTAGCAGGGATGGCAAAACTGACCAATCCCTTCCTTAGGGTTCCATACACCTTATTTGCATGGTCCCACCCCCACAAGGGTGCCATGCACCTTATTTACATTATTAGCAACCTATCCAATCCCCTTGGTGGGCCACAAGTGGCAGGCATTTTTTGCATTTGCCCCATGAGAACTGCCTCCCGATCTTGAAGGTGCTTTTCCATAGGGGTGAAGAGCTCAGCCGTCTCTGCCGTCCAACTCCTGCGCTGGGGCACCATCTATCACCAACACAGACAAGGTACTTAAGCTCTCCATGCCTCAGTTTCCTCCTCTGTAAAATGAGGACAGCAAGGGCTGGTTATGAGAGTTCAATGAGATAATTCACAAGAGCTCTTAGCTGTTATCATGATCATCATCATCACAAACACTGTTGCTGTTGTTTTTAGGATGGAATATGGAACATTATCTCCCCTTAAACTGGGTGAATAGAATCCCAAAGGATGAGCTGTTTTTGTTTTAGAATTTTCTTCTTCTCTCTTCTTCTTCTATGAGACACAGAGAATCGACTTCAGAGCGATGGCATGGGCGAGAAGCCACAGGGCTTGGAATCCATCCGTATGTCCTGTCTTTCAAGAGGGACAGGGTGACGCCTCTCGGCCACACAGGCTCCTTGTAAACGCTGTTTCTGAACTCTGCATTCAGGGCGCCGCCCAGCACGTTGAAGGAAGCAGAACAAGCCTTCTTTGGTGAACGGGACAGTCTGTGGAAGGGGGCAGGGGCTAGGTGGGAAGCTGGGAGCCTGCAAAGCCGACTTCGTCTCTGGCAGGAGCAGCTCGGGCCCAGGACCTGGGGGCTGCTCCCTCCCGGCCACAGTGATGCCTAGAAGCAGGAGCACAGCGCAGACAGGATGCATTCCACAGGGTGGGTGCGGGGCCAGAAGCCCTTAAACCCTGCTCGGGAACCTCCTGCCAGAAAGAATGTCTGACACCAACAGGCTGCACCTTGTTCTACGAACAGGCCTCTCCTCCAGCCCCTCAGCCAGCTCACAGAACCGTTGACCAAGGGCATATCTACCTAAACTGCACCTCCTTTATACCTGGGTGCCGCAGTAGGGGATACTGGGGAACATCCGTGCTTTCTGAAAAGCCTGGAGTACGGCATGCTTCCCTGTCAGTGCGCACCTGGTCCCTGAATTAAGTGAGCTTCATTGAATACTGGGAGGTGCACACGAATTTAAAAGGAATAACTGAGTCTACATGGAGCCCTGGTGGCGCAGTGGTTAAGAGCTCGGCTACTAACCAAAAGGCTGGCAGTTCAAATCCACCAGCCACTCCCTGGAAACCCTATGGGGCAGTTCTACTCTGTCCTATAGGGTTGCTATGAGTCGGAATCAACTGGGCAACAACAGGTTTTACACAAATACATTCCAGAACCCACACTGGAAAATTAAAGAAGTAGGCTAGTATGAAGGGCTAAAATGGTTTGAAATCCCCCAAATAATGACAAGCTGCGTCATCTTGTTAGGTGCCGCTGAGTCAATTTCAACTCACAGCGACCCCAAGTGACAGAGTAGAACTGCCCCACGGGGTTTTTTTCTTGGCTGTAATCTTTACGTGAGCAGATCACAAAGTCTTTCTCCGTGGAGTGGCTCGGTGGGTTCGAACCGGCAACCTTTCAGTTACCAGTGAGCACTCAACCACTGTGCCACCAGGGCTCCTTTCCAACTTGCTTGCCTTGTGCAACACTGGGTCCTGAGGGCAGGGCTCCTGGGCGTTCTCCGAAACCATCACTCACAGTGGGTGTGCTCCAAGCTGAAGAGCCTTAACTAAAGCGGTTTATTTATGCAGGAAGGTGCACAGGGCAGGGTTTCCCAGACAACGACCCACAAGAGCCTACTCTCTTGGAGCCCAGGGGAGCCCCAGGACACAGCAGAAGAGCACACCTAGGGCTGTCAGAGCCCTATGTTCCTCAGGGGACCAGAGCAGTAAAAGGTCACAGGAGACATCCTGAAGGCAAGAAAGGTGTCGCTCGGGGCACATCTGGCACCAGAGAATCATTATGCCCAGAGATTAATCCGATGGATGTGAAATACCAGGAGGGACGAGGTATTTTCCTGATGCCACACACAGGCAAAAAGTGAGAAGAGATGAGGAGTCTTTGTCAGCTACAGCTTTACGGTGCAATCCCAAACCCACCTCTCGAAAACCCACCTGCGCTGTTGTATCAATTACCCCTACGGAGCTTCTAATTAAGGACTCCGCTGATACTCACAATTAAATTCTCCCACCGTGTACTCTCTAAGTTGTCAGATTCCTAACAATCTAAACACGGTGTCTGCGTTGACATTTTATTGTTCTGAGGACCACTTCCGAACCAAAGGTCAGTTATTGCTGACTCTGAACTAGCTGGGAATGAAGAGAGGAGGGAAGAAGGAAGTGAACAGAGGCAGACAAATCAGTATTATAAAGTTAACATAAGAAATCATGCCAAGCCAAGAAATACTGCCTTTTTTTAAAATTGATCTCCTTGTGTTAAAATGTAAATAAAAACACTTGTCATACCAACTCTATTAGGCTCTGATATGGATTGAATTGTGTCCCCCCAAAATCATGTGTGTCTACTTGGCTAGGCCATGATTCCCAAAATTGTGCGATGACCTCCCATTTTGTCATCTGATGTGATTTTCCTATGTGTTGTCAATCCTGCCTCTATGATGTTTATAAGGCAGGATTAGAGGCAGTTACGTCACTGAGTCAGGACTCAATCTACAAGATTAGGTTATGTCTTAAATCAGTCTCTTTCGAGATATAAAAGAGAGAAGACAGCAGAGAGATAAAAGGACCTCATACCACCAAGAAACAAGAGGCAGGAGAACAGTGCATCCTTTGGACCTCGGGTCCCTGTGCTAAGAAGCTCCTCGACTAGGGAAGATTGATGACAAGGACCTTCCCCCAGTGCTGACAGAGAGAGGAAGCCTTCCCAGGAAGCTGGCACCCTGAATTCGGACTTCTAGCCTCCTAGACTGTGAGAGAAGAACTTCTCTTTGTTAAAGCCATCCCCTTGTAGTATTTCTGTTAGAGCAATGTTGCTGAGTGCTGGTATTAGGGTACAGTGGTATTGGGGTACAATGGTGATGGAAGGCAAACGGATCCTTGCTCTTATGAAGCTTACATGGATGGGAGAGAAAGTGGCAATCAAATAATCAAAATGATGAATGTATAACTATAAAATGTACGTCATCGTGGTTGGCTGTGGTTGTTGGTGGTTGTTGATGGGTGCCGTCGTGTCGATTCTGACTATACAGCAGCCTCATATGAGAGAGCATAACTGTCCCATTGGGTTTCCTAGGCTGCAATCTTTACAGGAGCAAATCGCCAGGTCTTTCTCCCTTGGAGCTGCTGGGTGGGTTCAAACTGCCAACCTTTCGGTTAGCAGCCAAGTGCTTAACAGTTGCACCACCAGCGGTCCTTATAAAATGTATAAAAACCAAAACTCGTTGCCTTTCAATTCTGACTCATAGGGACCCTATACAGCAGAATAGAACTGCCCCATAGGGTTTCCAAGGAGCAGCTGGTAGATATGAACTGCCGACCTTTCGGTAGGCAGCTGAGCTCTTAACCACTGCACCACCAGAGCTCCATAAATTATGTAACTCTTCTGAAATAAAGACACCCAGATCTCCAGGAACAGGGGCAAGGAGCCTGACCTAGTGGGAGGAGCAAGGAGCTTCCTAAGGCAGTGATGCCTGCACTCACTCTAAGAATGAGCAGCATGAGGAAATGCTCGCTCAGGATCACTAGCCATCAGAGAAATGCAAATTAAAACCACAATGAGATACCATCTCACCCAGGCATCACTGGCACGAATCAAAGAATCAAAAACACTGGAAATAACAAATGTTGGAGGGGCTGCAGGGAGATCGGAACTCTTATGAACAGCTGGTGGGAATGCAAAATGATACAACCATTTTGGAAAATGATATGGCGCTTCCTCAGAAAGCTAGAAATAGACAGACCATTCGATCCAGCA
>NW_004444029.1:9897080-9899997 GCF_000243295.1 Trichechus manatus latirostris | reverse complement strand
GTTTCATGAGAAACTATTTGTTCTGTAAGCCTTCACCTGAAGTACAATAAAAAAAAAAGAATGAGCTAGGCCAAGGGAGGTGGGGCAGCGTGCTCCAGACGGAGGTACAGCACATGCAGAGGCCCCGTGGCAGGAAGGCACATACTTAAAGAACTTAAAATGAAGTGGGGAGGGGCCTTAGGGCTAGAGCAGATTGCCAGGGAAGAGCTTTCTGGAGGTCAGACCACAGAGGGCACTGTAGGGTCTGGTTAAAGATTTTATTTTTAACATAAAACCAAAAAAACCTGTTGCTGTCAATTCCACTCACAGCCACCCTACTGGACAGAGCAGAACTGCCCCACAGAGTTTCCAAGGAGCGCCTGGTGGATTCGAACTGCCGACCTTTTGGTTAGCAGCTGTAGCTCTTAACCACTATGCAGCCAGGGTTTCCTTCTAACATAAAAGCAATACAAAGCCCTTGAGGAGTTTAAGGAGTGGCAGTGGCATGATCAGGAGTCCCTGGGTGGTGCAAATGGTTAACACGCTTGGCTGCTAACCAAAAAGCTGGAGGTTCGAGTCCACTCAGTGGTGCCTCGGAAGAAAGGCCTGGCGATTCACTTCTGAAAAGTCAGCCATTGAAAACACTATGGAGCACAGTTCTACTCTGACACACACGGGGTTGCCCCTGAGTCGGAATCAGCTCAATGGCAACTGGTATTGAGTGGCATAATCGGGTCTGCATTTTGGAAAGATCTTCCTCAATTTGGAGGTGACAGGGAGGACAGGGCAGAAGAGACGTGGGGAGAGTGGTTAACAGGCTACTGCAGCCGTTCTGGTGAAAGACAGTGGTAGCTCTGTCTTCATGAGGTGACCGAGGAGACAGAAAGCAGTGGGTGGAATTGAGATGCTGAGGAGGAAAGACGGACAGGACTGGGTGGCAGGCTGGATGCCTTATGAGAGGCTGGAGAGAGGATGATTTCCATGGTCGCTCCCAGGGGCCTGGCCTGCCCAGTGGAACAGGTTTGGGGCGCGGCTGGGGAAAGGAAGCATCATATGCTCAGTCTTGGATAGTTAGTTGAGAAGCCTTTGAGATCACCCAGTGGAGAGACAAACTGGCAACTGGAAATCAGGACTTAAGGAGAGAGATTTGGCCTAAAGATACAAATCATGGGCCCATTACAATCTAGAAGTAACTGAAGCTTGCCTCGGGAAAGGTTACGTAGCGAAAAGAGATGACATTTGACCATTAAGCCTTGAGATACTCAAAACCTTTTTAGAAGGCTGTGGTAGGAATCAAACAAGACAATGTATAGGAATGTGTTTTATAAACCATAGAGCATTACACGAACATTACTGTCAGAGCTAAAAGAGTTTAGAGATTACAGAATATTTCCCCATATCTTACAGGTGTAGAAACTGAGAAGGCCGCCTGGGTGATGCAAACTGTTAAGTGCTTGCCTGGCAATCTGCTTCTGGAAGATCATGGCCTTGGAGACCCTACGGAGCAGTTCTACTCTGCACACGTGGGTTACCTTTAGTCAGAATCGACTGGACAGCAGCCAGCAACAAGGACTGATAAAGAAAACCTCCAGATCAGGCTCACAAGCCTTTGTTTGACAGAGATAAGCAGGCAGGAGTGTAATCCCTAAAAGTCCGGGAGGACAGACTAAATTCTCTGTGAGCCCAGGAGGCTCCGGGAAGGGGCTCGCGTTACTCATAATTGGCAGGGTATTTCTCCTCCAGAACCCACAAATGAGTCCCATACTTGGGCCGCCTCTGCAATAAGCTGGCTGCGGCCCCAGGGGCCTGGCTGACACAGTGTAACCTCACAGCTGCAGGCTCTGCCCTTCTCCCTCCTTAAAGGGCCTTTGTCAACCGTTCCCCAGCCCCACAGGCAACACAGAAGGGCCTTTGCTTCTGGACCCCTTAAACTAGGGAGCAGGGATGTTAGAAAGAGACTTCTTTCTGCCCAGCACAGGAAGGTCCAGGCCCTGTGACTCAGTGAGGAATAAAACACAGGTCCCACACAACACACTTCTCCTGGAGGTCTCCTCAACTCCCCCTGCCTCACACCCCAATTTCAAAATAGCAGTGACAAGAGAGGCGATTGGAGTTCGCACAAGCCAGCTTCTATTTTCTTCTCAGGAAACCTGTTGTAAGCTGTATTCATTTGCTGGAC
Source organism: Trichechus manatus latirostris (assembly GCF_000243295.1). Classification (NCBI taxonomy): domain Eukaryota; kingdom Metazoa; phylum Chordata; class Mammalia; order Sirenia; family Trichechidae; genus Trichechus; species Trichechus manatus. The sequence goes on along the minus strand of NW_004444029.1, from coordinate 9,897,839 downwards.
TTATACGTGGTTTCAATGTCAAAGAAGTGACCCTTGGAATCATTGCATTCAGCTGCCTGAATCTATGCAATTCAGGTCAGGGCACTGGCAGTCCCTGTGTGGGAGGCTGGACCAACGGCCTTCCATGGCTCTCCAGCTCCCGGCTCTCCAGCTCCCAGAGGGTCAGCAGTCATCCTCTCCAAGCAGTGTGTCAGCATCGTCCAAAGACACCCACTTTCTCCATGTTAGCACGCCACTCAGCGGCACGCAGCGTTCTGGTTAATGGGGCTTTGCGTTCCACACGGGTACTCCACCAGCCAGGAGTCTGCTCTCACTCACATTCTCTCTGGGCCCTCTAGGGGATCCTTTCCTAATATACCATGGCCAGCAAGCCACGGTGTTTTCAATCGCCTCATATGCATGCAAAAGCTGGACAAAGAATAAGGAAGGCCAAAGAAGAGTGGACACCTTTGAATTATGGTGTTAGCGAAGAATACTGAATACACCATGGACTGCCAGAAGAACAAACAAATCTGTCTTAGAAAGAAGTACAGCCAGAGTGCTCCTTGGAAGCGCACTACAATCACCTGGAGAGGTGTGTGTGTGTATAGTGTGTATGTGTGTGTGCACAGTGTGTATGTGTGAGTGTGTGGTATGTGTGGAGGCAGTGTGTGGTGTGGTGTGGTGTGTGTGTGGTGTGGTGTGTGTATGTGGTGTGGTGTGTGTGTGGTGTGGTGTGTGTATGTGGTGTGGTGTGGTGTGTGTGTGGTGTGGTGTGGT
>NW_004444029.1:9855248-9896581 GCF_000243295.1 Trichechus manatus latirostris | reverse complement strand
GTGTGTGTGTGGTGTGGTGTGTGTATGTGGTGTGGTGTGGTGTGTGTATGTGGTGTGGTGTGTGTGGTGTGTGCAGGGTGTGTGTATATGTGCTGTGGTGTGTGTGTAGTGTATGTGTGATGCAGGTATGTGGGTGGTATTTCCAACATTGTAATCTGAAAAATTGAAACCATGACAAAGTTTAACTAACTCCATAATAAACACCCACAAGCCCACCACCTAGTTTCTACCGTTGACATTTTATTATTCTATCCATCTAACCATCTTTCTATATATCCATCACTCTTTTATTTTCATATGCACTGCATAGTAAAATGCAGACAATAGTTTCGGTACAGTTCCAATTTGGGGAGTTTTGAAAACAAATTTTTTTGCCCCACCTCCAGAGGTTTTAATTAGTCCTGAGTGGGGATTGAGCATCTGTATTTTGTAAATAACCCAGGTAATTCCAATGTGCAGCCAACAGAGTAGTCAAGAACGCATCTAACTGCCACAAGGCTGGCGGTGGGAGTGGAGGGGCCAGAGGTGGAAGCTGAAGAATGCTATGAGCTAGACAGCTGCAGTGCTGAGCTCGTGCACGTACACATCAACACACACAACCACCCAGCGACACCACAACAGGACAAAGGATGCGGGGGCTGGAGAGAGAGACAGCCCTTTATTCCTTTGGCGCTGAGGCTGTGACGGGGGAGTTCACGCCCTTGCCCCCTGCCTTGCCCCGCTGCCCCCTCCCACCCTTGCAGGTTCCTTCACGTCTGATCCTGCCTGCCATCTCCGCTGGAGGGCAGGAGGGACCTGGGGCTGCCTGTTCTTCTCAAAATCCAGCAGAAGGGAGAAAGGAGGGTTAGCAGTAAAGCCCGCCTAGATTTTCTAGTCCTGACCACCGAGATGCACAGCACTTAGGGGGCAGCAGCTACTGAAGCAACAGCAATCTTCATGGCTGCTCTCTCCAAGACCCAGAACACGTATGAGATGGTTACAGAACCAAACTGTGGTGACAGATAATACATATGTTGTTGTCGTTAGGGGCTGTCCATTCGGCTCTGTGTGTGGTGTGGTGTATGTGGTGTGGTGTGTGTGTGTGGTGTGGTGTGTGTATGTGGTGTGGTGTGGTGTGGTGTGTGTATGTGGTGTGGTGTGGTGTGGTGTGACCCTGTGTACAACAGAATAAACACTGCCCATCCTTCACCATCCTCACAATCATTGCTATGCTTGAGCCCACTGTTGCAGCCACTGTGTCAATCCATCTCGTTGAGGGTCTTCCACTTTTTCGCTGACCCTCTACTTTACCAAGCATGATGTCCTTCTCCAGGGACTGGTCCCTCCTGAAGACATGTCCAAAGTATGTGAGGTGTAGTCTCGCCATCCTTGCTTCTAAGGAGCATTCTGGCTGTACTTCTTCCAAGACAGATTTGTTTGTTCTTTTGGCAGTCCATGGTATATTCAATATTCTTCGCCAACACCATAATTCTAAAGCATCAATTCTTCTCTGATATTCTTTATTCACTGTCCAGCTTTCGCATGTGTATGAGGCGACTGAAAATACCATCGGTCGGATCAGGCGTACCTTAGTCCTCAAAGAAATAGCTTTGCTTTTTAACACTTTAAAGAGGTCTTTTGCAGCAGATTTGCCCAATGCAATAGAATACATCGTTTGATTTCTTGATTGCTGCTTCCGTGATTGTGGATCCAAGTAAAGTGAAATCCTATATAGACAACTTCAATATTTTCTCCAGTAATACAAATAGGAGTTCAGAAAAAGGAATGACAAAGAGTGACTCTTCGTATATAACCCACTGGATATTTTATCAGGCAAGAGTTTGCTAAATAATTAGTAGCAGCTCTGCAAAAGCCTGGCTAATTAATTTCATGCTAAAGGCAATAAATGAATGAATGAATCAATCAATCGACTGATCAATCATATGTAACCACAATTAAAAAAAAACCCTGTTTTGTTTTGTTTAATAAGAAATGTGGAAGCATTTTCCAGCAATGCCTTATAATTTGAATTTAACAATACCTTACAGTTGGAGAGCACTTTTAACCTTCTCAAAAGTGTCTCCACACAAATAACCCCGTTTAACCCTCATACCAACTGTCACGGATTGAACTGTGTCCCCCAAAAACGTGTGTCAACTTGGCTAGGCCATGATTTCCAGTATTATGTGGTTGTCCTCCACTTTGTGATGTGACGTAATTATTCTATGTGCTGTAAATCCTAACCTCTATGATGTTAATAAGGCAGGATTAGAGGTAGTTATGTTAATGAGGCAGGATACAATCTACAGTATTAGGCTGTATATTGAGACAATCTCTTTGAGATATAAAACAGAGAAGTGAGCAGAGAGAAGGGAGACTTCCTACTAACAAGAAAGAAGAGCCAGGAGCAGAGTGTGTCGTTTGAACCAGGGGTCCCTGTGCTGAGAAGCTCCTAGACCAGGGGAAGATAGATGACAAGGACCTTCCCCAGACTGACAGTGAGAGAAAGCCTTCCCCTGGAGCTGGCGCCCTGAATTCAGACTTCTAGCCTCCTAGACTGTGAGAAAATAAACTTCTGATTTGTTGAACTCATCCACTTGTGGCATTCCTGTTACAGCAGCACTAAATAAGAAACCAACTCTGTAGAGTGAATTGGTATTAATATTTCACTTTACAAATGAAGCAGCTGAGGCCAAGATAAATAAAGGTGAGCCAGAGTACTGAGTTCAAAAAATCCAAAATGTGAATGACTCGACTTCTGACCTGGAGCAATGCTGAGGGTGGGCTCAGCCCATGAGTGGTCAGAGGCCCAGGGAGGCAGGTCCCAGACTGGTGGGCTCAGCCCAGGCCTGGAAAAACAGAACTGAAGGAAAGGGGAGGGAGGAGCAGCTGGTGCCCAGGGCTCGTTCCAAGCATCACAAACCCCAAAACCAAACCCACGCCATCGAGTCGATCCCAACTTACAGAGACCCTGTAGAACAGAGCAGAACTGCCCCGTAGGGCCTTCAAAGCTGTAATCTTTACAGAAGCAGACTGCCACATCTTTCTCTCGTGGAACGGCTGGTGAGTTCGAACTACTGACCTTTCGGTTAGCAGCCGAGTGTTTAACCACTGTGCCATCAGGGCTCACCCCAAGCATTACAGACACCTGCAAGTAGCAAAACTAGTTCTGGGACTCCCCAGCCAGTGGACCAGGCTCCTAAAGCTCATGGCTGCCCTGGCTCAGGTGGGTTCCAGAACTGGGTAAAGCTATAGGCTGGAGGTCTTCAGCATTTCAGCTAAGAAAAATACAGGAAAGGCAAAATAGGAAACCATTTCCCACTGGCCACCAACGACATTCCTCACTGGCCTCTAAAGAGTGACTAAGACCAGGTCAGTGGCCGTCGAGTCAACTCCAACTCATGCCGACCCCGTGTGTGTCAGAGCAGAAGGTGCTGCATACGGTTTTCAGTGGCTGAATCTTCAGAAGCGGATCGCCAAGGCTTTCTTCTGAGGTGCCTCTGGGTAGACTTTAACCTCCGACCTTTCAGATAGCAGCTGAGTGCATTAACCGCTTGCCACCTGGGGACTCCCAAGGTGCCTAGCTCCCCTCTTCGCCACCTGTGCTGGCCCTAGTACTGCTCACGTGACCCCGTCCGTATTCCCAGCTACTCCACACACACAGGGAGTCAATTCTGCAGCTTCCAAGTGCCAGACAGAAATCCCCCAAGAGACTCTTAAATGATGTACCCCTAAAGAGACAACTTCCAGAAGGCCATCACCTGCTGGGGTCATAGGTCCTTGCAATGGAACGGGGGGTCCTAAGAATAGACTTCAAACCCAGGGCCTGGGTCCTAACAGCTCCTGTCGGGCTGGGCGGCACTCTAGGAACAAGGGCGCAGGCAGAGGAGAAATGCCTGCGTGAGAGAGAGGAGGTGAGTGAACGACACAGGGACGGGAAGAGGGCAGACAGCAGGCGAGAAAAAGGAAGCCCAGCTGGGGTGGGGGGAGCAGGACCCCAGCAAGTGCCTCACGTGCCCTCTGTGAACCGGCTGCATCAGGACGTATCCAGCCCCAGGCTCAGCCCACAGTCTAAGGGGTTCTGTGCCTTTAAAATCTATGATGACCATGTTTCCCAAAGGGTTTAAGTGGCTTAAAGGAAACATAGAAGTCAGGATGAAATTCAAAATGGGTGTAGACACAGATTAGGCATGTGGGCAGACCAGAAGTAGAGAAAGAGAAAAATGAAGCCACGGCTGGAAAATACTGCAGTCCCCACAATAATGAACAAAGAAAAAAAAGTCATGGACCAAAAATGCATACCCATGTGGCCCACCCTGCTCTTGAATCAGTTAGCCCAGAAGGGACACTCAGGAGGCCCAGCCAAGTGAGTCATGGTTGGTACTGGGCGGTCTACACAAACATGCGGGCCAGGGACCTCTGTTTCACGGTCAGGAGACACGGCTCCAACTTCTGTCTAATGTGGGCTAGAATCCTGAGAACACTTGGAATGTCTTCAACAAGCAAGATGGTTGTTCTGGCCTATGATGCAAGACAGCCACTCATTTCATGGATTCTCCAGAAGAGGGTTTGCTCCTAAAAGCGAAGACAAAGGGTTAGGCATAGGGTGCAAACCATACAGCTTCCTGTTAAAGGGCTCTCCCTGTTGGGGGGACGTTCACCTGTCAGCAGTCGCAGAGGGAGCAGTGCTTCCAGAACGTTCCGGGGCACGGACGGCAGCACAGTGGCTGGGGGTGAACACTGCCGTGCACAGACCTGGTCCTTCTCAGCCTCCACTGTAGAGGTGCATGCTCCGGGACAGGGGCTCTCAACATTTGGTTGGGTCATGGATCCCTTTTGGAAATGTGATGGAAACGTACAGACTGTCTTCCTGGAAAATGTACCTGTGTCCTCCACGTACAGTATTCTGGGAGCATTTCAGGAGGCCCCCAGCCCCACTGGGGTCCACAGACCCCAGTTAAGAACCCCTCTCCCCGACCTCCCAACCCCCCACCCCCAGGTTTCTTCCAGCAGGATGCACCTTGCCTGGATAACCACCATGTGGCACTTGGGAGCCTCACGAAACTCTAATAGCCCCCAGAAACCCTAAAAGCCAAACAAAACCTTCTGAGAACCAGTACAACCAGTGGCCTTCACACTGACTCCAACTCATGGTGACCCCCTATCTGTCAGAGTAGAACTATGCTCCATAGGGATTTTTCAATGGCTGATTTTTCGGAGTACATCACCAGGTCTTTTTTCCGAGGCACCTGTGGGTGGACTCAAACTTCCAACCTTTTGTTAGCAGCGAGTACATTGCATTTGCACCACCCAGGGACTCCACTAACATTGTTGTTGTCGTTGTTGGGTGCTGTCAAGTCGATTTCAACTCATAGTGACCCCATGTGACACAGAAGAACTGCCCCATAGGGTTTCCTAGGCTGTAATCTTTACAGAAGCAGATCACCATGTCTTTCTCCTGTGGCCAAATCGCCAACCTTCTGATTAGCAGCCGAGCTCTTAACCATCGTATCCCCAGGGCTCCCTCCACCTAATAATACAAACCCAAACCCGCTGCTATCAAGTAGATTCCAACTCATAGCGACCCTACAGGACAAAGTAGAACTGCCCAATAGGGTTTCCAAGGCTGTAATCTTTACAGAAGCAACTGCCAGGTCTTTCTACCGCAGAGCCACTGGGTGTGTTCAAACCGCCAGCCTTTCAGTTAGCAGCCGAGCACATAACCACTGCACCACCAGGGCTCCTTCAGACCTTTGCAAATCTCTGCTCAAAGCCAACTCCTCTAAGCCTGGCAACTCGACTCGCCTCGGATCTTAGGTTTCTCCTACACAACTGGTCTGGGGCCCTGCTAGGTTGTTGCTCCTTACAGGCAGGGCCGAGTCTCCCCCAGCTTTCAGGATGGCTCCAGGAGGCCGTATTCCAGGTTCTGCACTCGGCAGCGGCCCCATAATTATTGTTGGCAGGCTGCTCTTCCTAAGAAAGCATAATCAGGCCTTTGATTCCCAGGCGCTCCCTGTCCGGCCCTGCTGCCCTCCTCTCTCATGAAGGGGCCCTTCACGCCCCACTTACATTCCAGCAGAGCTCACAGATCTGTGACGAGCAGCCCAGCCCAGAGGACTGAGAAATGCCATTGAGGCTTGTGGCAGAAGTAGAAGGAAATAGTTTCCTTATCTGTACGATGAAGGGGTGGCGCTTGGCCACCTCAGAGGTCCCCACCAGGCCTAGGATTGCGTACATTTGTGAAGATGCCATTTTGTGAGGGGAAGGTACTGTCGGCTAACCACTTCGTACCCACCCTGCCCTCCTCCCCTCACCATCGGACACGCCGACTTTGTTCAGGGAGCAAGAAGCCCTGGTGGTGCAATGGTTAAGCGCTTGGCTGCTAACCAAAAGGCTGGCAGTTCAAACCCACCCAGTGGCTCTGCAGTAGAGAAAGACTGGGCAATCTGCTCCCGTATTACAGCCTAAAAAACCTGATGGGAACAGAGTGTCCCTGAAGGAGCAGGAGAAAAGTAGGGTGCAGAATTCAAATTCTAGTAAAAAGACCAGACTTAATGGTCTGACTGACACTGGATGGACCCCGGAAGACATGGCCCCCAGACTCTGTTAGCCCAGAACTGAAATCATTCCTGAAGCCAACTCTTCAGACAAAGACTAGGCTGGACTATGGGACATACTAAAGTGACACTCGTGAGGAGAGTGCTTCTTAGCTCAAGTAGATACATGAGACTAAATGGGCAGCTCCTGTCCGGAGGCAAGATGGGAAGGCACAGAGGGTCAGGAGCTGGTTGAATGGACACGGGAAATCTGAGGGTGGAAAGGAGGAGTGTGCTGTCACATTATAGGGAGAGCAACTAGGGACACATAACGTGTGTATAAATTTTTGTATGAGAGACTAACTTGACCTGTAAACTTTCACTTAAAGCACAATTTAAAAAAAAATCCCCATGAGGTAGTTCCACTCTGTCACACGGGGTTGCTATGAGTCGGAATCGATTTGACGGCACCCAACAACAAGAGCAAGGGCTCCAGCTGAAAACACTCATCTTCCCGGACTCTCTGCAGCCGGGAGTGTCCACGAGGCCAGGGAATTGAGAAATCTGCTGGAACTCAGAGAAAGCCTGGCTTTTCTAATACAGGTGCTACTCCCTCCTGTGTTTCCTTTCCACTTTCTTCCTGCCAGGAAGGCTGATGTTGGGGTGGAGCTGAAGCAGCCATCTTGCAGTCATGAGGACAAAGCCATAACTGATAAGATTGTAGCATGGAAGGTAGGAAATTCTGGGCCCAGGGGCCTTGACCAGCCAGTCATGGGAGGCCTAGCTCAGGGCCTCTTGTTTCATAAGTAGGGCCTTCCACATTTTAAGCTGAGTGGTGTACATGCTCACGGTCTTGATATTTTTGTTTTCGTTTTTCTTTTTTTTCCTATGAGCAAATTTAGCTTAGAGAGGCAACGAGGAGGAAACAAATCTGCATACCAGTATATTTTTCTTTTAGTTGGCAAATACTAAAGAAGAAACTTCTCCATGAAAGGTGTCTGTATTTGATTCCAGACCAAAGAAGAGGGGCTGACTGACCAGTCTCCACAACGGCTGGCTGTTTTGGAGTTAAGGGACTCAACAGAGAAGAGCCATCAGGTAACTGGCATCTCCATCTAAGGATGTTCTCTCTTTGACATTCAACCATCACCAGCAATGCTGTGTTTGTTCAACATAAAAATGTATACCTTCCAGGGGAGATGGAGATTTGGGCATGGGTCTCTAACAGCTCCGTACTGATGCTGCCAAAAGGAATAAGAAGATGATCCACGACACGGGACTTTTCTGGGATAGGATACAGGTTCCAGATCAAAGGGGGCCCAGAAGACCAACTTCCAACCCTGCTTCCAGAGAAGGGAGGACTCGGGACATTCTCCGTGAACTCGACTTCATCAACTGCTCTGGACGGTCGAGCCTGAGCACAGATCAGGCTGTGGGCCAGAGAAGAGCATGTGGCTTACAGCTGTCCTGTTGTAGCTTCTCAACAGCACTCAAGGCTGCTCTGTGGGAGGCCTAGGGGACTGGCCATACCCAGCAGACAGAAAGTCCTCAGCCTTCTCCTTATACCACAGGCGACAGTCCCACAGCAGCTGCCCAGCACCCTTTCTGCTCCTTTCCCACCCCATGCCAGCAGATTCCTAAACGTAGCCCAACCAGCCCCAGAGAAGGTATGCATATTAGAAAAAACAGATACAATCACCAAGTCCAGTAGCAGATGGCTGTCTCAGGGGAGGGCAGGGACGGAGAATGGGGAAGGCAAAAAGGAAACTGGTCCCCTTCTAGCCTTTCCTCTTATAACTCGAAGAATGTTAACACCTGCCACCAACCCACCTTCCCCCAAAAACCAACAAAGAATTTCAGTTCCACAGGAGCAGGTGCGTGAAAACTCCAAGGGTAAATTTGGTCATGCAAATCAACACTAACCTTGAACCCAAAAGGATTCAAGTAGGAAATAAAGAAACTTTTGGGGTTTTTCCCTAAATGTCTTGCCACATTAGGCTACATCACAGAAACTTACTAATTTTTGCCAAAGTTCAGAATTCAGAAAAGGTTCTCTTCCTATGTTGTTGTTAGGTGCTGTCGAGTCAGTTCCGACTCATAGCGACCCTGTGTACAACAGAACGAAACACTGCCTGGTCCTGCGCCATCCTCACAATCATTGCTACGTTTGAGCCCACTGTTGCAGCCACTGTGCCAATCCATCTGGTTGAGGGTCTTCTTCTTTTCTGATGACCCTCTACTTTGTGAAGCATGATGTCCTTTTCCAGGGACTTGTCCCTCCTGATAACATGTCCAAAGTACGTGAGACAAAGTCTCGCCATCCTTGCTTCCAAGGAGCATTCTGGTTGTATTTCTTCCAAGACAGACTTGTTCATTCTTCTGGCAGTCCATGGTAAATTCAACATTCTTGGCCAACACCTAATTCAAAAGCATCAATTCTTCTTCGGTCTTCCTTATTCATCGTCCACCTTTCGCATGCATGTGAGGTGACTGAAAACATCATGGCTTGGGTCAGGCGCACCTTAGTCCTCAAGGTGACATTCCGTCCTTTATCACTCTGACATTGTTCTTGGTTGCCGTCAATTTGGCTGACTCATGGGACCTTACGTATAACAGAATGAAACACTGCTCAGTCCTGTACCGTCTCCATAATATTTTGATATCTTTGAGCCCATTGTTGTTGCTATGGTGTCAATCTGTCTCACTGAGGGCTTCCTTGTTTTTGCTGACCCTGTACTTACCAAACATGATGTCCTTTTCTAGCGATCTGTCTTTCCTGATGATGTGTCCAAAGTAAGCAAGACAAAGTCTCGTCATCCTCACTTCTAAGGAATATTCTGGTTGTATTTCTTCCAAGACAGATTTGTTCCTTCTTTTGGCAGCCCATGGTATATTCAATACTCTTCATCAACACCATTAATTCAAATGCATCAATTCTTCTTCGGTCTTCCTTATTCATTCCAACTTTTGCAGGCATATGAGGCGATTAAAAAGACCATGGCTTGGGTCAGGCGCACCTTAGTCGTCAAGTGACATCTTTGCTTTTTAGCACTTTAAAGAGGTCTTTTGCCTCAGATTTGTCCAGTGCAATATGTCGTTTGATTTTTTTACTGCTACTTCCATGGACGTTGATTACTGATTCATGTAGAATAAAATCCTTGACAATTTCAACTTCTTCGCCATTTATCATGATGTTGTTCACTGGTCTAGTTGTGAGAATTTTAGGAAAAGGACTAAGTATCTACTAAGTGCTTACCCTGTACCAGGCACGGTGACAGGCACTTTATATACAGCATGTGGTTTTTTTGTTCTGTTTTTTTATCGTTGTGGAAAACGTATACAGCAGAACATACACCAAGTCAACAACTTCTACACGTACAATTCAGTGGTAATGATTACATTCTTCAAGTTGGGCGCCCATTCTCACCCTCCTTTTCCAAATTGTTCCTCCCCTATTAACATAAACTCGCTGCCCCCTAAGCTTCCTATCTACACTTCTAAAGTTGCTGCTGCCAATTTGATTCCCCATAGATAGCTCTTTAAAAGAGCCCAGTGCTCAAGGCAGATACGGCATGTTGTCGATCCTCATCATAGCCTTCTGACACAGCCTCAGAAACATACTCAGAGCAGGGAGCGCCAGAACCAGAGTTTAAGCCCAGATGCATTCATTCATTCAGCAAATATTTTTTGGCAAGCTAAGATATGCTCAGGAGCCCTCATGGCGCAGTGGTTAAGCGCTTGGTTGCTAACCGGAAGGTTGGTAGTTCGAACCTACCAGCTGCCGTCTGTGGCAGTCTGTTTCCATAAAGATTACAGCCTTGGAAACCCTACGGGGCAGTTCTACTCTGTCCTACAGGGTCGCTATGAGTCAGAATTGACTCAGCGGCAGTGGGTTTGGTTTTGGTTTGGTTAGGATGTACTTGGCACCGCTCTGGGAGCCAGGACACAGCAGTGAATAACACAGATGAAGTCTCTGCTTTCATGATGCTTCTATCTTACTGGTAGAGACAAACAGACAGACCTATCTCAAAGCTTCCCAAGGAGTGTGCCGCGGGGTGCCAGCTCTGCACGGAGGGGAAGGGGGCAGGGTGGCAGCCAAGGCTGGAGCAGACAGAGCCCTGGGCGGGCTTCCACCTGCTGTGGGCGGCTCAGCCCCAGTTCCCGGCATCATGTGAATATGATCATTTCCTGTGGGTGCCGTGTCAACAAGGCTGGCACGCACTGGATGATGTGACCGTGGTGACAAGGACTATGAGGCTGTCCCGGCTCCAACATCACTGCAAACAACACGACATTCAGAACCACATACGCAGAGATAGGAAGGCAGGGGTAAGAGAGCTAAAGGTCCATCATGTTCCATCCACTGGACCACCCCACCTCCCACCGGCCAGCCTGGGCTTCAGCTTCCTCCTCTATGTCTGTATGTAAATGAAAGGCAGCACTAGGTTCCTCGATTTCACTGTAAATACAGCTGAGGTCTTGTCTGAGTCATCTAGTGCAGCTAATACAGAAATACCACAGGTGGACGGCTTTAACAAAGAGAAATTTATTCTCTCGCAGTTGAGGAGGCTAGAAGTTCAAATTCAGGGCGCCAGCTCTCGGGGAAGGCTTTCTCTCTGTCGGCTCTGGGGGAAGGTCCTTGTCATCAATCTTTCCCTGGTCTAGGAGCTTCTCCACACAGGAACATTGGGTCCAAAGGACATGCTGTGCTCCTGATGCTGCCTTCTTGATGGTATGAGGTCCCCCGTCTCTCTGCTCGCTTCTCTCTTTTATATCTCAAAAGAGAATGACTTAAGACACAACCCAATCTTATAAACTGAGTCCTGCCTCATTAACATAACTGCCGCTAATCCCACCTCATTAACATCATAGATGTAGGATTTATAACACGTAGGAAAATCACATTAGATGACAAAATAGTGGACAATCACACAATAATGGGAATCATGGCCTAGCCAAGTTGACACACATTTTGGCGGGACACAATTTAATCCATAGCAGGCATCCAGTGGGTTTCTGTTGTTGTTGTTGTCGTTAGCTGTCCTGGAGTCAGCCCCAACTCATGGCAACCCCATGACAATGAAACACAACACTGCCTGGTCCTGTGACATCCCCATGATTGGTTGAGGATCTGACTGTTTTGATCCACAGAGTTTTCACTGGCTAATTTTCAGAAGTAGATTGCTAGACCTTTCTTCCTAGTCCATCTTAGTCTGGAAGCTCCACTGAAACCTGTTCAGCATCATAGAAACACACAAGCCTCCACTGACAGGCAGGTGGTACAATGACTGGGGATCAAACGTGGGTCTTCTGCATAGAAGGTGGTAATTTTACTCTTCCACCCTGCTTTCTCATCATACAAAACTCTGAAGATTGCCCAGGTCACTGGGAGCCTTCAGCTAATACGTGATGCCCTGGAGGCCAGGTGGCAGGTTGTCCATCTGGAAGTAGGCTTGCCCTCCTCGGCTCCTTATCCCACAGCCCCAGGCCTCCCAGCTGCAGGAAGCACCTTAGAGAAAACGTGCACACCAAGAACAGAACCAGAAAAACCACTGCTGTGAGAGGCCTCAGGAAAGAATAGCATCTCAGATAGGAAGTTGAAAGTCACAGCTACCAAGATCAGTTCCAGGGGCTCTGATTAAAAAAAACAGTGTTTCCCTCTAGATCCCAAGCCCCCTTCCCAGGGTCAGCACCTTACAAGTCATTTGTAAATGGAGACAGGACAAAATCCACATTGTATTTTAACTTTCCAACTGCATTCTACTGAAATCTATATGTCTGCTCCTGGTTGTTTAAAATTTTTGTTAAAAACAAAGCAGGAGACGGGGGCATTGAGTTTATGACCATGGTGGTGGAATAATCTGGAAAAGGCCAGGGAGAATAGTTGCACAATATGAAAAATGTAATCAATGTCACTGAATTATACAGGTAGAAACTGTTGCATTGGCAAATGTTTTGGTGTTTGTATTTTAATCACAATTTAAAAAATTAAAATTTTCTAAAAAGCTAAGCAAAAAAAGCACACACACACATACATACACATATGTTTAAGGCTCTCTGGGTCACTCTGGCTTCTTGCTGGACTACAAAGAGAAGCTTGTCTGTGTCTAATCTTTAAGGACAAAGTTAAAATGAAAAGCTGCCTCAAGCAACCGCAGCTTATGAACCCATACTCCAAAAGTTTGTAAAATAGGCGCTTCCAACTCACAAGCCATCTTCTTGTTGGAATAATGTGACAAAAGTGATGTGCTTCCCAGTCAGCCCTCAGAAGGAGCCCTGGTGGACCAACAGTTAAGCGACTGGCTGCTAACCGAAAGGTCAGCGGTTAGAACCCACCCGCAACTCCATGGGAGAAAAGGCCAGGCCATCTGCCCATCTGCTCCTGTAAAGACCACAGCCTAGGAAACCCTGTGGGGCAGTTCTACTCTGCCCTCTAGGGTCACTATGAGTTGGAAACGACTCACCGGCACACAGCAAAACAGCCCTCAGAGCCCACTTACCCACAATGCAGCTGGGCTATGGCAGTGACCCTGAGCTCCCTCCTCACAGGCACCTGCAGGGTCCCGGGCTGAGGAGGGCAGCTCCTTCCTCCCTTCAGTCAGGAGGCAGAGTTGTCTCTACTCCTTACTCTCTACCCCCCTCCCCCTACAGACTTCAGTCCAAGCCTCAAAGGCTTCTCCTGCCTTCCCCTCCCGCTCACACCCTGGAGGCCAGAGGCCATGAAGGGTACCTCGAGATACACCACAGAGGGAGCCAAGGCAGCAAGCACAGGATATGTGGAGGGACACAAGGGGGGGAATGGTCCTGCCAGGGCCCCCTCGTGGGGAGGGACACATTGGGGGGACCAGCCCTGCCAGGGCCCACACGTGAGGAAGGACATACACGGAGGGGCCACAGGGACTGGTCTGGCCAGCACTCCCTCGTGGGCCCCAAACCCAGGCAGGCATTCTTCGAAGCCACAACATTTACCTTAAGGTTCCTTCTCCCAGCAGCTCTCAGGCCCATATTCTTATTGCAAAGCCACCTGTCCTCACCTGCCCCATAAGTACTTCACACAAAAACTGTGCTCATTAGCTTGTTTTTCTATTTTTCTACAATTTGAATATTGTTGATCATACTTACCTTAGTTTCCAGGGGATCCACCTGATACTCTGTCTATGGGAAGACACAGGAGAAGATAAAGAAAGGAAAAAGGGCAAACGTTGTTGTCAGGTGCCATGGAGCCGATTCTGGCTGCTAGTGACCCCATGTGACAGAGAAGAACTGCCCCAAAGGGTCTCCTAGGCTGTAATCTTTACAGAAACAGATTGCAGGTCTCTTCTCCCGCAGAGCAACTGGTGGGTTTGAACCGCCGACCTTTCAGTCAGCAGCTGAGCACTTAACCATTGTGCCACTGTCATCTGATAAATCCCAACACACTCTTACAGTGGAGAGCACGCCCACACATCATCTTTCACATAACCCCAAAGCCTGAATGTCGTCTATGAGACAGGCTTAAAGTCCTGCTCACCACCAGAAGGACGTCCAGGGACAGACGGCCTCAGGCTGGAGAGAAAAAAATGAAGAAAGGACCCCCATCAGACAACCTCCCACCATCGACAGTCTCCAAAGGCCAGCTTCAAGGATTGATTTTAATCTCATTACAGAAAAATAAGAAAAAGAAGCAGTGTTGTGTACTATAACCCATAAACAGTTGCCAACAAGTCGATTCCGACTCGTGGTGACCCTATGTGTGTCAGAGTTGAACTGTGCACCTTATGGTTTTCAGTGCCTAATTTTTCAGAAGTAGATCGCCAGGCCTTTCTTCCAAGGCACCTCCAGGTGGACTTGAACCTCCAACCTTTCGGTTAGCAGCCAAACACTTAACCATTTGTGCCACCCAGGGACTCTGCTGTGAGCTATACCTCTGTCTCTGCCCACCTGGGAACAAGCCTCTGCTTCCCGGCATAAGGCCACAGACCACACCCAGGGGTCCTGACCCCCAGCACCCCTGCAGACACAGGTACTGCCCTGAGCTAACCCCAGGGAATCCCACTGAAGCGCACCCTGGCACTTCCTCGTCCTGACCCCTCTGGCACACCACTCTCTCCTGGATCCTGTGATGCAATTTTCCTGGCTCTTCTCCATTTCTTCTGCCGATTTGTTCCATTCGTTCTGAGTTCCGTTTGCAGATTTGCGTCCTCAGCCAGCACTCAGGCGCCCCAGGGCTCCATCCTCAGCCTGTCGCTCACTCTCCTCACTCCATCCTGGCCTTCCCAGACCACCTTACATGGGCTGTTGGCTTCACTTATCCCCTACCAGATGCTAACACCCAAATCCCTGTCTCTAGTCCTTTCTCCAGAACTCCAGACTCAGGTGTCCAATGCTTTTGACACGTCCATCTCTCCTGGATGTTCCACGAACATGTCAGATTCACCATGTCCGAAATCAAACTCCTTATCTTGCCCACCAAACTCACTCCTCCTCCTGAGATGCCCTTTCTAGGCCCGGGGCAGCACCGTCCACTCGCCTTGCCCAGTCAGAACACCGGGCTCCCACGTACCTGTCAGCACCATGGCCACCAAGCCTCAAGACCGGCTCCGAACCCTCTCCTACATTCACCTGCTCCTCCCCATGGGTTCAGGCCCTCACAGCATCTTCTGTCCTCCACACACATAACAGCCAGCTAGCAGAGAGTCGTGCCGCCATCAGCTCTGCCCTCCAATCCATCCTTCATAACTATCACGGGCTCCTTTCTCAAACACACTTCTGCTCCTGTCCCTCTCTTGTCATAAGCCTTCAGGACCTCCCACTCCCTGCCTACAGAGGAATGTCCACAGTTAGCAAAGCAAGCAAACCTCTTATGATCTTCTCTCACCTCCCAATGCTCCCCACTGAGCACCCTACTCTCACAGCACTTGAGACTCCCAGAATCAGCCATGACTTTTCACATATTCCTACTCTGTTCCTGGAGTCCCTGGGTGGTGCCAATGGTTAACACACTTGGCTGTTAACCAAAATGTTGTAGGTTCAGTCCACCCACCCAGAAGTGTGTCAGAAAAAAGGCCTGGAGATCTACTTCAGAAAAATCAGCCACTGAAAACCCTATGGAGCACAGTTCTACTCTGACACATATGAGACGCCATAAGTCAGAATTAGCTCGAAGGCAACCAGTTACTCTGCTGTTTCCACTACCTAGGGAACTCCTATTTACACTTCAGGACCCACTGCAAATAGTCCTGCTCTGTGAAGTGTTCTCTAACTCTCCATCCCCTTCGGGTCTGTCATTCCATCCTCTGTGCTCCAGTAGCACAAATGCTAAATGTATGCAAAGTATGTAATGATTGCTTATCTCACGTCCTCCCCCACTCTACTGGGAGAACCACAAGGTCAAGAACACATAGCCCCCTGCCTAGAACATGTACAGGTTTAGAAAAGCAGTTCCTCGAGTTCCTCAAGCTGGAGGAAGGGTCAGTTTCCCCAGGATGCAGTCAGGAAGCGAGGAGCAGGAAGGAGTTAACGGTGTGAACCTTCACGAGGCTGTGATTGGTAACCTCAGGTTTAAATTACTGTTTAAAGACTGGCTAGTAGGAAAATGTTTTCCTCACAAATCCTCATTTCCTCCAAGTTTTCTAAAAACATCACCCTATCGGTTTGAATTCTAAAGGCTCTTTGTCAGCCAAAAGGAATTTCCCTTTAAACAAAAACTATTCAGACATTTCCAAGATATGAAATGAAAAAAACCAGGATTTTCCACTCAGACAGCTAGGAAACTGTGGATTTTTTTTCCCCAGACTTCTCTCATTTGCCAAGATGTCTGAAGAGGTCTTTTTTTCTCCCCCTGATGTTAAAAAAAAGTCTCCTACCTCTGTGCCTGTCTTTGCAATTCTGTATTTCGTCTGGATTTCTTCAGCAAGGTTTTAAGTCAGAAATCAGAGGCTATAACATACAAAATGACACTGGCCAACCGAGCTGCTCAAATCAAATGTGCAATCCACTGGCTGCTGTTGTTTTACATAGTCCATTTTTTAAAGAGGAAGAGACTTCCCGTGGCATGGAATGGTAGCAATGGTAGCGTTAAAGGAACCTTTGGGACCGTGTAATACGTCACATTTTACAACTGAATAAACTGAGACCTAAGAGGTGAAGTAACGTGTAGCGTAATGACTTCACATGTCAAAATGCCTTATGGTCCAAAGAACAACTCTCTTCCAAGAACCACCACTGATACTTCCAGCAATGAATCAGGTAAATAAATCTGAGTGGCTCAGAGCAGGCCATCTCAACTCTTTTAAAAAAAAACAAAACTAAAGCTCTTTAGTAACTTCAGCAAAGTTTAGATAAAGTCATTTATACCAGAATACAGCAACTGAAAGGCAGGCCAATGGAAGAGGATACAAGGCCAATGGAAGAGGATACAATTGTAACTGAGCTTGACAACAGCCAGACACACCATAGGTACATACAGGGCATGATCCACGAAGTTCGACCTGACTTTTGCACTGACCTTCCATACGGCCCTAAAAATGTTAGACATACCACCACAGAGCAACACAAAGGGTTGCCCAAGCCAAAGTAAAAGCAAAATCCCGGTCAAAACACACTGTGTCTGTCTCATGGGAGACTTTGACCCAGAAGCAGCTGTGTCTCAGCAAGGACAGCTGAGTCACTAAACATTCCTTGAGATAACTGGGGTGCCGTGAGTGATAAGGGGGAGCAAAGTCCCAGCTCCTCCTAGTGAAAGTAATGCATCACAAAGCTTTAGAGAGTTATCCAGCTAGCAGTGCTTTGCAGCTAAGGTGGGTCTGGAAGAATCCTGGATCACTCTAAAGCAGGGCTTCAAACAGATTCCAACTGGTTCAGTCACAGCCAACGAAGTGAAACCAGAACAGACCTGAATTTTTAAAATTTGCATGATCCGGAATCATAACCAGAAAAAATTACAGGTCAAAGCTCTGGAATGGGAGACTCAGAAAAGCAGAAAAGGCATAGCGAGCCTTTCGGGAGCCTGATATGTGAGACTGGATTACTGGCAGGACTGAGGAGAGCAACACATTCAAAGCAGCGAGGTCGGCCACCATCTTTGAGCTGGGCACCACTGTTTCTAACTCTGGTCAAAATCTGATGGGCAACAAATTTGGCTGATAGGTAATGCATATGCTGTCCTTGTTTCCTAACAGGGAGATTAAGTTTCTAGCAGGGCTTCGACCTGTTGATTTTTCCTGATCTGGTTATGGTGCCAGTTCCTCAAAACTTGAAAATTTGAGTCTGTTCCAGTGTCACTTCCTTGGCTGCAACTGAACCAGGAAAAAGTGGTTCAAAGCCCTGCTCTAAAGAGCTTCTGCTTCCCATCAGTAGGCAAAGAACAGAAATACAGATCTGAGAAGCCAGCACACTGGGGTTGACAGAGGAGCCCAGGGGAGCGTGCTGAGAGGAGAGAAGGCCTGGTATCAAATGGCCACACGTAGCAAGCGGTGAGGAAGCCAGCGGAGGAGGAAAACTAAGCCCACGCAGGGTCATGGAAGTCAAAGCAAGCACGAATTACGAGATGCCCTTGTGGTCAATGTCGACAAATATCTCCAAGGGACCTAGCAGGAAAGGAGAGAGAAAAGGCTACTGGATTTAGCAGTCGGGGAGGATGGGGACCTTCCATGAGCAGTGGGACCCACAGAGCAAAGGGTGCAGGCCTAAGCAGAAGGTGAAGAGCTGGAGGAGCTGCAACTGACCACTTGTTTGAGACACAGCAGCAAACGAGAGAGGAAAAAAAGAACGAGAAGGGGCAATGGCATCAGGTAAACACGTATTTAAGGCCGAGACCCGTGTTTATAGTAGAAGCTAGAAGTTGGGGAGGCAAGGCACTCTGAGCTTCCTGAGTGCCATCAGGCTCCTCGGGCTGGGACATGCCTTCCTTGGTGAAGACTATGACCTAGGGGACGGGGTCAGGCCAACGCTAGCACTTGACTTTCACACTAGCCTTTAACCCTCAAGTCCCACGGGGCAGAGATGGAGACACTGAGATGCAAACAAGTGAAGTCACTTGCCCAAGGTCACTAGAGAACCAGTGGCACTCAACGCCAAATACACCCGACCCTTCCCATGGGGCTGCCTTCAACACCACTGCCTGGACGTTCAAGCTGTCATCTTCACGTGGTGGAAGCCAGTGGAAACAGGCTGTGGTACAACCCTCCACCCATCTTGTTCTCTAAACAAGAAACCTGCTCACCCTGAATTACCCGAGTCGTTCTCATTCCAAATTTTCAGATTTGCAGGCGCCACTATGAGAATCCACATTTTAAAACAGAATGTCAATAACTATCTATATGGGATCAAATTGACAACAGCAACTCGAAAGGTTAGCTAGGAAGCTTAGGGGGGCAGTGAGTTTATGTTAATGGGGAAGGAATAATTCAGAAAAGGAGAGTGAGAATGGTTGCACGAGTGGAAGAATGTAATCAATGTCACTGAATTTACATGTATAAATTATTGGTATATGTTCTGTGTAAATTCTCAACAACAACAAAATTAAACTATTAAAAAAAATAATGCTAATAAGAGGCGAGACCACCCAGCTCATCCCTTCTCCAGCACAGCCTCACTCCATTTAATCATACATTAAGAAATCACATCTCCTATATTTTCACACACACGCACACGCACACACAAAAATTAAATATTAATAGAAGAAAATCATGTCTCCTGAACATCCTTACAAAGCACTGGTGATGGGGGGGGGGTGTAGAAAAGACCGCCAGGCATGGCTCCCGCCCTCAAGGAGCTTGCATCCCCACTGAGCAAACCTCTCCACAGATTCTCCTCAGATACAATGGGCCATAACCTCTTGGCTGCCTCCTGGGTAACCTACACACTTGAAGTCAGGGAAAAGTTGAGGTCATTTAGAACTTGATTTCAAGAGCCAGAGGGCATCTAGAAGACAGGCAAGGAAGACGCTCAAGGTTGACCAGGAGAAGGCGGGTCACTGCCTCTGAATCCTGACTCCACAAGAAGCAGGGAACATGGACCTACTACAGAGGCGTTCACTAGTGGGTGCAGGGGGTGCAGAGTGCACCCCCCGACACTGTCAGAGGGGGTGACTCCAAAACGATCCCAGGGTGCACAGTGGTGGCAGGACACCGCCAAGGCAGTGGCATCACAAGGGTTGGTGTCACCTGTCACCCAGTGCAGTAACTCGTCACCCCCTCATCAGCCAGTCAGGGTGCGGGCAACCGGGCTACGGCACCTGCCGTTGCGCGGAGGAGGGTCTCCGCGTTGGCCAGTTGGGAAGAGAGGAGCTACAGGGAGCCACGAGGGCACGGTGGGGCGGGGAGGGGCGGGCCTCCAGTGTGAGGGCGGGTTGGGCCAAGTCGCTCCGTCCATGGCGAGGGGGGGAGGAGGCGGAAGGTTCACAAGGCCGTCCCCGCCTACATTGGGGCAGGGGGGAGCGGGGACAACGACGCCATAAGTACTATTCCCCATTCATACCATCGCGCACCTGGTACAGTCGATGTCCCTCAACCCTACCCAGTGTCCCTCAGGCCACCCGCCCAAGGAGAGCCTACAGCAGGTAAGGGGCCGTGCCCACCGAGGCGGGCAGAGCAGGCTGCATGTAGGCAACACGGCCTCATCAATATTTAAATAACCATATGCAACTGGAAAAACATCGTCTTTAAAAATGACATTCAGCTTTCTTCCCACTGTGGATCTCGCACTGAACAAGCCCTTGTCTTGCACGGGGAGTGTGACTACAGATCAGCCAAGGTATGTGACCCAGATGCAGAGAGCGAGCTAACACAGTTAATTCTACGTTTCCTACTTGGCGAGTCAGGACACAAAGGGGCTCCCCCACAACAGTGTCTGCCTGCATTTCCAAGAGGCTATCTCTGGTGGCGCAGTGGTTAAGAGCTCAGCTGCTAATCAAAAGGTTGGCAGTTCAAATCCACCAGCCGCTCCTTGGAATCCCTACGGAGCAGTTCCACTCTGCCGCATAGGGTCGCTATGAGTTGGAATCGACTTGACGGCAATGGGTATCCCTGGTGGTGCAGTGGTTAAGCACTTGGCTACTAACCCAAAGGTCCAGAGTTCGAACCCACCAGCCACTCTGCAGAAGAAAGATGTGGCAGTTTGCTTCTGTTAAGGTTACAGGCCTGGAAACCCTATGGGGCAGTTCTACCCTGTCTTACAGGGTCACTATAAGTGAGAATCGACTGGACAGCAACGGGCTTGAGATTTTTTGTTTGTTTGGTTTATTCCTGCCTAGTCCCAGGGTGGAGCCTGGTGGCACAGTAGTTAAGAGATCAGCTGCTAGCCAAAAGGTCAGCAGTTCAAATTCACCAGCCACTCCTTGGAAACCCTATGGGGCAGTTCTACTCTGTCCTATAGGATTGCTATGAGTTAGAATCAACTCAACGGCTGCGGGTTTTTTTGGAGTCCCTGGGTAACGCAAATAGCTAAGCACTCTACTACTAGCCGAGATGTTGGTGGTTCAGACTCACCCAGAGGTGCCTCAGAAGACAGGCCTGGTGATCTGCTTCTGAAAGGTCACAGCCTTAAAAACTGCATGGAGCAGTTCTACTCTGCATACACGGAGTCACCATGAGTCAGAATCAACTCAACAGCAATTAACAACAACATTCCTGCCTAGATGGTCTTCCTTCACTCGGGCACTAAACTCGCTGCCCGTCGAGTAGATTCCAACTCATAACAACCCTACAGGACAGAGAAGAACTGCCTCACAGAGTTTCTAAAACGCAGCTGGTGGATTTGAACTGCTGACCTTTGGATTAGCAGCCGTAGCTCTTAACCACTGTGCCACCAGGGCACTGGCACAGCTCAATGATGTTCTGAGAGCTATGTAAGTACCACAGCACTTGGGTTTGCTCTTCTGCCCCAAGGCTAATTACTGCGGATTTAAGAACGTCTATTTGCTCGCCCACCTGTGTGAGAAGAACAGCCACTAGTTAATTACACACCTTTTGGCTAAGGAAAGAACTGTTCCATTCCTACTATTTTACTCATAATCATTATAATGGTCACGTGAGTTGAGTCTCTGGTACAACATCTACTCCAATGTTCACCTATGTCAGTAATGTCCATCCCATTCCCCTTTGCAGTATCACATTAAGCCTTGCTGTTGCTGGGTGCCATGGAGTTGGTTCTGACTCATAGCGACCCCATGTGACAGAGGAGAACTGCCCCATGGGGTTTCCTAGGCTGTCATCTTTATGGGAGCAGATCGCCAGGTCTTTCTCCCACGGAACTGCTGGATGGGTTCAAACCGCCCACCTTTTGCTTGCCAAAGCTCAAAGACAAGTCAGCTGGTAGACTTCCGAGAAATGTTCCTTCCATCCTAAAAAGGGACACAGGAAGAGACACCCTCTTCTTTCCCTGGCTATTGTCATTTTGAATGTGACACCTGAAACGCATGTACCCATCATGCCTCCAGCCTGAGTGGCAGCTGCCCAGACAAATGCACCTCTGATCGGTGAAGACACTGAAGTGCTGCACCCCGAGGCTTCTTGCTATGAGAGATAATCCATTACTTACTGTATAAACCAATCACACTTACGCACTTAGCTGCTAACCAAAAGGTTTGCAGTTTGAACCCATCCCGCAGCTCTGTGGGAGAAAGACCTGGCGATCTGCTCCCGTAACGATTCTCAAACTCGTTGCTATTGAGCCAATTCCAACTCATAGCGATCCTACAGGACAGAGCATAACGGCCCCATAGGGTTTCCAAGGCTGTAATCTTTATCGAGGCAGACTGCCAGGTCTTTCTCCCAAGGAGCCACTGGATGGGTTCCAACCAAGCTTTCAGTTCGCAGACAAGCACTTAACCACTGTGCCACCAGAGCTCCTCCCCATAAAGATTACAGACTAGAAAACCCTATGGAGCAGTTCTACTCTGTCACATGGGGTCGCTATGAATCAGAATGGACTCGACATAAGCCAATACGAATCAGTTTTCAGCTACTTTCAGCTGAAAGCATTGCAATTAACTCCTCTATTAATCTAGGTGCGATGCCCCGTTTCTCCTGGAGAGCAAGCTCACGTCAGAGCCCATTTCCAGAGCACACTGTCGCTCAGGGAGCTTCAAGCAGGAGGCCAAGTGCAAAACTCTGCACTGCGCCTCCCTTCCAGGATGGCACCCAAGCCTACTTCCCTCTCAATCCATGTTAACACCATGAGAACAATTTCAGAGACAAAATAAACAAAAAAAAAAAAAACGAGAGAAAAGAAACCAAAGGAAATTCTTGAGATCATAGATAAATTATCAGCACATGTGCAAAGCTGACTTATGCATTTAAGGGCCCAAAATATGGAATATTAGAGGGTGTGAAGTCTCCCTCCCATCCCTCAAACATTCCTCCTTGCTGTTATTAGCTGTCGTTAAGTAGGCCCCGAGTCACGGCGACCCCATGTACAACAGATGCATGAGGTGCCCTGGCCAAGAATCAAACCTGGGTCTCCAACACAGAAGGCAAGAATTCTACCACGGTACCACCACTACCCTCCTTGTTCCTCCCCTACTATCTAGCTAATGCCTTCAGTTCTGCGTGTACGGATTCATCCTTCTGGCCAGAGATAATCAGTACACATAAATGTGATAGGAGTATCACATTAAGCCTTGCTGTTGCTGGGTGCCATGGAGTTGGTTCTGACTCATAGCGACCCCATGTGACAGAGGAGAACTGCCCCATGGGGTTTCCTAGGCTGTCATCTTTATGGGAGCAGATCGCCAGGTCTTTCTCCCACGGAACTGCTGGATGGGTTCAAACCGCCCACCTTTTGGTTAGCAACCGAGTGCTTAACCATTGTGCCACCAGGCTACTTATATTAAACCTTACTAGTAGATAAATTTTTAGTTTATCAAACCATTTCTGAGAGCAAAATTTGAAGAGGGGGAGTTGGTAACTGATGATCATTACACGGAGCACGTGGGGCCCAGAGATGCAGGGGGTGGGGGAGACGGGGGACACAGAAGAGGTAAAGGTGTAGTCAGGTGAAACAGAAGCCTTGCAGATGAATTTTACTTCACAATTCGGTGTCCTGATAGAACAGGTAACGTTCACTCGGCGTATGGACGTCGCATGACCAGAAGTAATGACATTCTCAGCCACTGAGGTCCTAGGTCTCCCTGAGAACCCAGCCGGGGCCAACAATCGAGTTAAGTCCAAAGTGGGATATCAATCCCAAATCTCCAACATCCCCTGAGCCATAGAGTCCCTGGACCGGCCAGGAGAAAGGACAGCCCACCCAGCCTGGGAGGGGAGCCCACTGCACCCAGACAGTGAGCAGAACGACAGCTGTGGATGTCGGGCGGCCTGCTGTCCTGGACACTGGGTGGGGGAGCACCTCTTTGACTCCCTGCCTCCCACCGTCTGGGATCGATCATCGCCCTGTGAGAAGCAACCAGACAGAGAAGTTTCATAGTGCAACCATTAAATAGGGAGCCCTGGTGGTGCAGTGGTTAAGTGCTCAGCTGTGAACCAAAAGGTCAGTGGTTCAAATCCATGAGCCACTGTGAGGGAGAACGATGTGGCAGTCTGCTCCCGTAAAGATGACAGCCTTGGAAACCCTATGGGGCAGGTCTACTCTGTCCTATGGTGTCGTTATCAGTCAGAATTGAATTGAAGGCAGTGGGTTTTGGGAACCATCAAATAGGGAGCCCTGGTGGCACAGTGGTTAAGCGCTTGGCTGCTAACCAAAAGGCCAACGGTTCAAACCCACCTAGCCATTCCAAGGCAGAAAAAATCTGGCCATCTAGTTCCATAAAGATTACAGCCTAGGAAACCCTATGGGGCAGTTCAACTCTGTCACACGGCGTCAGTATGAGTCGGAAATGACTCCACACAACAGGTTTTAACCATCAAATACTTTTACAAATAACTGCCTTTTTATGAATTTAGCATTTAAAACAAGCAGAATTTCTGTGATATCTCTGCAAAGACTTAGTTCCTACTGTGTACTTTTTTAAAAGGATACAGGCATTGCAAAAATCGATAAAATCCCTACTTTACAGATCATTAAACTGAAAGATAAGACAGTATGTTATATAAAGATGGAATGGGTTATCATACAAAATGTTATGGATTGAATTATGTCCCCCAAAAAATGTGTGTATCAATTTGGCTGGGTCAAGATTCCCGGTATTGTGTTAATCCTGCCTCTATGATGTTAATGAGGGAGGATGGGCAGCAGTTCTGTTAGTAAAGCAGGACTCCATCTACAAGACTGGATTGTATCCTGAGGCAATCTCCTGAGATAAAAAAGAGAGACAGGGGGACCTCATATCACCAAGAAAGAAGCACCAGGAGCAGAGTGCTTCCTTTGGACCTGAAATTCCTGTGCAGAGAAGCTCCTAGTCCGGGGGAACATGGATAAGAAGGCTGACAGAGACAGAAAGCCTTCCCCTCGAGCTGACACCCTGAATTTGGACTTTTAGCCTACTTTACTGTGAGGAATTAAACTTCTCTTTGTTAAACCCATCCAGTTGTGGTATTTCTGTTAGAGCAGCACTAGATGACTAAGACACACAAATTCACTCTTAATGTCCACCTGTAGAGCCCCATTCACCCAGCACCTGCTTCCCCTAGGCTTCTGGCTGCTGTCAAGTTGACTCCGACTCCTGGTGACCCCATGTGTGTCAGAGCAGAACTGTGCTCCACAGGGTTTTCAACGACTGATGTTTTGGAAGTAGACTGCCAGGCCTTTCTTCTGAGGCACCTCTGGGGGGACTCCAACCTTTCAGTTACGCTATTTGCACTGCCCAGGGTCGCCTGACCTTCAGTCTCAATTATCTGACTCTTCAGCCCCTCCCTGAGATAATCTGTGCATATATAATATGCATAGATAACTTACATGTTGTTCTGCTCTTTAAACTGCAAAATTGCACAATGCGCTCCCAGAAATGTAATTTTTACAGAATCTTAAAGGAACGCAACAATGTTAGAAATGTCTAACCATCCAGGCAGGTTTGGAAGAGCAAATTTTCTCATAACGGAAGCAAACTGTAAGAGACACACTTCGAATCTTTTCTGTACCTTTTTTTAGCCTGTATCCACTCTTGAAGCAAAAGCTTTTATAAATTTACAACTCAGTGAATTAAAATATTTCACCTTCTATGTGGAAGCTAAGAGGCCTGGGCAGTGCAAACAGTAAATGGCCTTAGCTGTTAACTGAAAGGTTGGAGGTTCAAGTCCACCCAGAGGTGCCTCAGAAGAAAGGCCTGGTGATCTACTTCTGAAAAATCATCCATTGAAACCCCTGTGGAGCACAGTTCTACTGTGACACACAGGAGGTCACCATGAGTCAGGGTCAACTTGACAGCAACCAGTTTGGGTTTTTTGGTTTGGTATAGAAACTATTTTTAAGCTTCCACAGAAAGTCCATGGTCTAGTAATCTAGGTACTGAAGAGAAAGCTCACACTCGCCCTATTTATGCACTTCATTAAAGAGCCCTGGTGGTGTAATGGTTAAAGCACCCAGCTGCTAACCAAAAGGTCGGCGGTTCAAACCCACCCAGCAACTCTGTGGGAGAAAAGACCTGGCAATCTGCTCCCATAAAAGATTACAGCCTTGGAAACCCTATGAGGCAGTTCCGTTCTGTCATATGAGGTCACTATGAGTCAGAATCAACTTGATAGCAACTGGTTTGGTACAGAAACTATTTTTTAAGCATCAAGAGAAAATTCATGGTTCTAGTAATCCAGGGTCTAACCAGCAAGGCCATATTCACCCCATCTATTGTGCAGGTCCTGAACCTGTCTGCTCTAGACCCCCACCTCCCCACCCCTCTCTGGATGAAGAAGTCTTCACAACTCACCAAGTGAGGAACCGGATGGCTCAGGGAACGCAGCTGAGAGGGTTATAATCCCGGCCTCAGGCAAGGGAACCTTCTGTTTTTAAAAGCAGGTACTTAAGACAGGCTTGCTAACAGCACATTTGTAGTCGTGCAAAACCAAAAAAACCAAACCCGTTACCATCAAGTCGATTCTGACTCAGAGCGACCCCATAAGACAGAGTAGCACTTGCCCCAGAGGGTTTCACACATGCGGTAACTAAAAATCCCTATTTAGAGCAAGGAGGGCGATCACCCAGGATGTCTCGGTGACTGACCCCATGGCCTGAGTTAAACAGCAGCTGCCTCCGGACTTGGCAGTTTCTGACCCAATCACTCTCTCCCATTTCTTAGCCAGTTCCTCATCCCAAAATCGGGGTTCTCCATTCATACGGCATCCTGGCCAAGGACTTGGGCTTTAGAGTAGACAGGCCTGGGCTTGAATCCTGGTTGTCACTAACTAGCTTGTGGGACCTTCGCCAAGTCACTTTGGCTGAGTTTTCTTGTCTGTCAAATAGGAATGATAAAATGTCCTCCTTACCAGGTCACTAGGAGGATCAAATGGTATAATTTTTGTAAAGCACCAAACACAATGCCTTTCGGCAGGACCAACTACCATCTAATCTATGGGGCCCAGTGCAAAATGAAAACAGTTCAAAAGTTGTTAAGATTCACCCACCTATGAGCTGCTGACATTTGACAAAGGCCCAAAGTACGTTAATTGGGGAAAAGACAGTCTCTTTAGCAAATGGGGCTGGCATAACTGGATATCCACCTGCAAAAAACTGAAACAAGACCCATAACTCACACTGTGTACAAAAACTAACTCGAAATGGATCAAAGACCTAATATAAAATCTAAAATGATAAAGATCATGGAAAAAAAAACAGGGACAACACTAGGAGCACTAATACATGGCATAAACGGAATACAAGATACAAGTAACACTGCACAAGCACCAGAAGAGAAACTAGCTAACTGGGAGCTCCTAAAAATCAAACACTTACGCTCATCAAAAGACATCACCAAAAGAGTAAAAAGACAACCTACAGACTGGGAAAAAAAATTCTGACTACGACATACCCGATCAGGGTCTAATCTCTAAAACCTACAAGATACTGCGAAATCTCAACAACCAAAAGGCAAATAACCCAATTAAAAAATGGGCAAAGGATATGAACAGGCACTTCGCCAAAGAAGACATTCAGGTGCCCACCAGATACATGAGGAAATGCTCACAATCATTACCCATTAAAGGAATGCAATTCAAAACTACAATGAGATACCATCTCACCCCAACAAGGCTAGCATTAATCCAAAAGATACAAAATAATAAATGTTGGAGAGGCTGTGGAGAGACTGGAACACTTATATGGTGGGAATGTAAAATGGTACAACCACTTTGGAAATTGATTTGGCGCTTCCTTAAAAAGCTAGAAATAGAAGTGCCATACAATCCAGCTATCCCACTCCTTGGAATATACCCTAGAAAAATAAGAGCCATCACATGGATACATGCACACTCATGTTCATTGCAGCACTGTTCACAATAGCAAAAAGATGTCCATCAACAGACAAATGGACAAAAAATTATGGTATATTCACACAATGGAATACTACAAAACAAAGAACAATGATGAATCCACAGAACATCTCACAACATGGATGAATCTGGAAGGCATTATGCTGAGTGAAATTAGCCAGCTGCAAAAGGACAGATATTGTATGAGACCACTATCATAAGAACACAAGAAAATGTTTAAACACAGAAGAAAACATTCTTTGATGATTTCGAGGGTGGGGAGGGAGGGAGAGAGGAATTCACTAAGTAGATAGTAGACAAAAATTATCTTCGGTGAATTGAAGGACAACACACAATACAGGGGAAGTCAGTACAACTGGACTAAACCAAAAGCTAAAAAGTTTCCTGAACACAACCAAACACTTTGAGGGACACAGTAGCAAGGGTGGGGGTCTGTGGACCATAGTTTCAGGGACATCTGGGTCAACTGCCTTAACAAAGTTTATTAAGAAAATGTTCTGCAACCCACTTTGGTGAGTGGCATCTGGGGTCTTAAAAGCTTGCGAGTGGCCATCTAAGATGCATCAATTGGTCTCAATCCACCTGGAGCAAAGGAGAATATCAGCCCAAGAGACAAAAAGGCCACATACACCAGAGACTCCATCAGCCTGAGACCAGAAGAACTAGATGGTACCCAGCTACCACCAATAACCACCCTGACAGGGAACACAACAGACAGTCCCTAGCAGAGCAGGAGAAAAGTGGGGTGCAGAACTCAAATTCACATGAAAAGATCAGACTTAATGGTCTGACTGAGACCAGAGGAACACCAGAAGACATAGGCCCTGGCCTCTGTTAACTCAGAACTAAAACCATTCCCAAAGCCAACTCTTCAGACAAAGATTAGACTGGACTACAAAAAACATAAAATAATACTCGTGAAGAGTTTGCTTCTTAGTTCAAGCACATACACAAGCCTAGATGGGCAGCTCCTGTCTGGAGGTGGGATGAGAAGGCAGAAGGGGATAGGAGCTGGTTGAATGGACACGGGAAACCCAGGGTGGAAAGGGGGAGTGTGCTGTCACATTATAGGGATGGCAACTAGGGTCACATAACGTAAATGTTTGTATGAGAAATTAACTTGAGCTGTAAACTTTCACCTAAAGCACAATAAATTTTTAAAAAGTTGTTAAGAATTTCAAGATGGTGACCAAAGACCATTAAATCAAGCGTGGGGCCCTTCTGAGCACAGGGCCCCGTGGGACTGAAGCCGACCCTCCTTTCAGACGATAAACACTCGATAGATGGTAGCTACTATCATCCCTATTACTTTCTCAGTTGATAACCCTGCCTCACCCTCCCTCCAGCTCTCTACTCCCCAGACAGCAACCAGTCATTGAAGGTCTTCATCCTTGAAACTGCCTAAATCCACTTAAGCTGGAAAGGTCCACTTCCATTCCAAAAACAGTTTCTCTGAAGCAACCTGCATTTACAAGGAAAAGAACTGACCAAATATTACCAGATCAGACCAGCTGGCTCCAATTCATGGCGATCCCACATCTGTCAGAGTAGAACTGTGCTCCACAGGGTTTTCAGTGGCTGATTTTTCAGAAGTAGATCACCAGGCCTTTCTTTCGAGTCACCTCTGGGTGAATGTGAAACCTCCAACCTTTTGGTTAGCAGCCGAGGGCATTAACCATTTACACACAAGGTAACGTTACCATAGGCTCATGCCAGACACACTCCCACCTTTGGGCCTCTGCTCTGGCTTTTCACCCGAGTTGACACCCTCACCTCTTTCAAGTCTCCGTTAAGATCCACTTTCTATGGGAGACTCATCTTGACCGCCCAATTCACCACTGTGTTTGGCCCTCCCTCCACCCTGTACTCTCCACCCCTCTTACCCTGTCCTACCTCTTCTTTTTCCATAGTACTTTCACTGTTGAATGTACTACATAATTTATTTCTTTAACGTGTTGTCTTAAATATCGAGTGCTGCTATAACAGGAACACAAGTAGGTGGCTTTAACAAACAGAGTTTTATTTTTCACAGCTTAGAAGACTAGAGGTCCAAATTCAGGGCACCACCTCTAGAGGAAGGCTTTCTCTCTGCCAGCTCTGGGGGAAGGTCTGTATTCCTTGACAATCTTCACGTGGCGTGGCATCTGTCTTCCCCACCTCTGCTTTTCTGGAGCTTGCTTAATCTGCTCTTTTATATCTTAAAAAGAGCTTGACTTAAAACACACTGTACACTAATCCTGCCT
Source organism: Trichechus manatus latirostris (assembly GCF_000243295.1). Taxonomy (NCBI): domain Eukaryota; kingdom Metazoa; phylum Chordata; class Mammalia; order Sirenia; family Trichechidae; genus Trichechus; species Trichechus manatus. Next base: position 9,866,467 of record NW_004444029.1, on the reverse strand, counting down.
CATTAACATAACAAAGAAAACCCATTCCCAAATAGGATTATAACCACAGGTCTAGGGATTAGGATTTACATGTTTTTTCGGGGACACAATTCAATCCATACCATATGTCTATCATCTATTGTTTTCTCTTTCTTTACACACACACACTGGGATGTAAGCTTCTCAAGATCAGGAACGTGTGTCTGCCTTTGTTCATCTATGTATACAGTTCCTGGCACATAGGAGTTACTCAATAAATATTTACTGAAAGAACAAATAAATGACTGAATGTACGTGTAACCAGACCATCCCTTTCAACCTGGGGATTCGGCTGGAAGTCAGGCCTCCACATCACAGAGGGATAACAATAGCCACCAGCTCCTCAAGGGAAGCGCAACAGAGTTCACAGAACAGATGGGAAAGTTTTACCGATTTTCAAATCTCTGCCAAACCCCCTTTAGTTTAAAAGGAAGATAATGCAATTGTCTGTGCTAAATTCAGTACCTCTTTCAACACCCAATGGTGTACACCGTTTGTTACGATGACTTGCAGCAAAATGATGACTGGTATCTTATACGAATGAGCTGGTTGGAGCGAAGACATGTCCCCAAGGCGAGGGCATAAAAGTCGTTTTGGATTTTAAAAATAGAATTATAAGAAAATTAATCTCACACCACTGCTTCATCACAATGACACAGAAAAGCTGAGCCCTTAATATCAAAAGGGATGTAAGGTCTTCATCCTTGAAACTGTGCCTAAAGATGTCGGCTCCGGCCAATCCAAGCTGTTCTGCCCGGAGCCTCAGAGTCCCAGGTAGCAACCCACGGGCCCTCCTGTGACGGAGCGAATGTGAACCACAGCGCCCAGGCAAGGGATGGGGCTCAGGGCGGGATTCATCCACCAGCCCGAAAGCTGGGCAGGGCAGCTGTGGCACAGGGCATTTTCGCAAAGAACAGCGTTTGAGAACTAAAGAGAATAGCGCCCCTCCACAAATGGTTACTATGCAACCCGTGTCAGAAGAAATACCTGGAACACCGTCTCCTCATAACTTATCTGAGGGCCAGCGTGCTCCGAGTCCTCCACCGACAATAGGATGCACATCTGCCCCCCCACCCTCAACCCACGGGTAACCACAAGGGCTCCTCCCTGGGACCGCGCCGCACATCTGGCTCCTGCCCCTCCATGAACTACAACCACGCCCTCTCAGCCCTGCACTCGTCATTTTTCAAACCAGCCTGTTTGCAGGCACCACAAACGGCTGGGTGGGAATCAGCAGGGAGGCCCTCCCTCATCCCTTTTCCCAAAATAAAGTCAGCCAGAGGCAAAGGCCGCAGAGGTGGCGCCTGCAGGCCATTCTGCAAAAGTTTCAAATATCCTGGCACTGACCCCACCAACAGAGCTGTGTAGGGGAGGCAGGCAATCCTCTCTTTTTCTCATTAATGCTCTCCTTATTCCAAACTTCTGTGTGTACAAAAAAGAAGCAAAGGCATTGCCCAGGAAGGCCTATCACCAGTGTTGGCTGCTGGAAACAAAACTTCATGCTGCACTTCTTTTTTTTTTTATTATTTATACTATAGTACAGAGAAAGGCTGAATGTCATTTTATTTAACTAAATGTGTTTATTCATCTGTTTATTTAATGTTGGCATGCTGCACATTTAACAGCAAATAAGTTGTGCGTGCTCTGTGACAGCTTAATCAGCCAAAGGATCTCTGAGGCAGACGTCTGAACAACGAACGGGTGAGCAGTTCTGGTTTCCCATGCATTTCTGAAATACACAACTGCTTCACATTTTCCAGCCTTCTCTCTCGATCTTGCCTGGGTAGGGGGAGGAAGCTGATTTCGGGACTGAACTGTTAGTAAGGCCAAAGAAAGCAGCCTTCCTCCTAATACTGAGGCCTTTACAAAACACACACACACAGATGTATACTTTTTAAAATATAAAAGAGGAAAAGAAAGGAGAGGCAATGAACATCAATATGAGGGAGGTGGAAAGAACGTGCTACTTTCTTTTGTCCAGACTTTAAAACCGTCTCCTAGAAACAAAGAGAAAACTAGGGGGAGGTACATTATTCTCACCACCAGCGCCTCTGAGTTGTTTATACATGTTTTTGCACGTGAACAACAGGTGAATGTCTGCTGAAGGTGAAAAAGCTGATCCATCGGTAACCTTCGGCTCTTTAAGGGTACTGCAGTGTGTAGGAACAAGCAGTGGTTTCTAATCTCTGGGCCTTAAATTCCCTCAGGCAAGAAGTCTTTTTTTTTTTTTTTTTGAAACCCATATGCACATCTGTACTTTTATTAGCGTGTAGTAAAATATAAGTAGCCTCAGTGACGCAGTGATTAAAGTAGTGGTTAAGGCGCTCGGCTGCCAACGGAAAGGTCAGCAGGTCGAATCCGTGGGAGAAAGATGTGGCAGTCCGCTTCCATAAAGATTACAGCCTTGGTAACCCTATGGGGCAGATCTACTGTCCTACAGAGTCGCTTTGAGTCGGAATCCACTAGACCCGCAACGCTTAATAAAATGTAACTTTGTTATTGTTTAAACTCCCCACCACCATCACCTCCCCCCGCTTTCCGGTACTGTCAGGAATGCAACGATACTACAGATGTGGAAAAGCTCAGAAGTATAAATTTCTGGAGGCACGCACAGGATCGCTGCTACTATGTAAAGTCCCAAAGGGTCGGCGGCACACCTGTACCTGGCCAGTCCCCGCACCTGGGCATGCCCCCAGGCCCCTCCGTCCGGGTGCCCGTCCCCAGCTGTTCCCGTGAATAAGCCCCCGGTGCTCACCGTGGGGTACAGGAGCGCGTCGCAGTCGCCGGGCTCCGACAGCTCGCTCAGCTTGCGGTCCCACTGCAGGGCGCCCTGCTCCCCGCTCTCCAGCACCTCCATGCTGGCCGGGAGCGAATGGGTGGGAGCGCGTGGGCGTGTGCACGCGTGGGCGAGTGCGTGCGCGGCAGGCTCGTGCACGCGGAGAACCGTCTGCTCCTCGGCCCGGGGGACCCCAGGCCCGGCCGAGTCCTCTGAGACCAGAGCGTCCCTGGGAGTCGGGCAGTACAGCGTGGATGGACGGCTGCGGGGTCAAATCAGGGCGTGCATCCAAACCCAGCGCCGGAGACACGCTCTCATCCCGGGACACCCTCCCACGACCCACCCGTTCCCAACACAAACTTTGAGACGCCCCGCAGCCGTTCGCTCCGCTCCCCGACCCAGCCGCCGACCCCGCCTCCCTCCGGGCCAGCAACCATTCGGAGGCCCGCCTCACCCGCCTGGCCCAATCAGAAGTCTCGCTCTCCGTGCTGTCCCGCCCACAGACGCGGGGCCGCGGGAATTCTCCTCCCCGGCTTTGGAATGTGGGCGGAGCGCGCCTTTGTCGTCACCGGCGGACTCCTCCTTCCGGAGCGCCGTCCCGGCGGGCCGTCTGGGGCAGCAGACCAATGGCATGCATGGATCCAGGAGTGATGGACTGGGGGCACTGCCACTAAGGAAGGGGAGCCCGGGACGGGCAGCCAGTCATATAGCGACAAGACTACATTTAATAAAAGAGGGCGGGCGCGCTCCGTCCTCTGCCTGAGACGCCACAGAAGTCGGGTTGTGAGGCGTGGACGTTGCTGCACGTCTGAGCGACGGTCTGTGCAAAATCTTCTCAAGCAGCTTGGAGTTTGAGTCTTTCGAGATTTTTTAATTAATCCATATGTACACGAATATATAATATAATGTAATATTGCCGTTGCTCATAAGTTTGAATCTTTTGGGATTTTTTGATGAATATATATTTTAAAAAACCACACCCACTGCCTTCCTGGACTCATAGCGGCCCTGCAGGACAGAGTAGAACTACCCCATAGGGTTTCCAAGGCTGTAATCTTTACAAAAGTAGACTGCCACATCTTTCTCCCGCAGAGCGGCTTGTGGGTTCCAACCGCTGACCTTTCCTTCCGCTAGCAGCCAAGTGTTTTGACCACTCCGCCACCAGAGCAGATTAATATAACAATGTAATATATCATATTCCCTGTTGCTCATGAATTTAAATCTTTCTCGATTTTTGTTATGAGTACGTTGTCAGGTGAAAACCCAAGGTTTTGCTAGGCGTGAGTTGTCACAGCCACTAAACAAGAGGCCGAGGTGGAAGATGAGATATTTTTGTACAAGGAAATGAGCAATCAGGGCTCTTGCCTCCAAGACTGCTCTCAGGCAGATTTGGTAGCTGGGGTTTTAAAGAGAGCAGAGGAGGAAATGTAAATTCATCATGAATAGTCACCATTGACCTTCACACAGGCGCTCAGAGCTTGGGGATGACTATGCGATTTTTTTGGGCAAGGGTTCAATCCCCCAGGATGGAGGAAGAGGTTGATTTTCTTTCATTAGAATGTTAAGTCTCCACCCAGAAGTGGGTTGAGGCCATCTATGACCTGTTCTGCGGTTATTCTATCAAGGACAATTTAAGAAAAATGCACAGCTTATTCTGCTCAGTGTAGGAGGATAAGCCAGAGCAGGTGTGTCTTAGAAGGGTTGGGCTCTGAGGCTGTCTGCCTCATTCCCTCCTTTTCTTTGGGCATTGGTCATAAGTGACCAGTGCCCATTCTGAACGATTGGGCAATTGTGAACCGAGTCTGGCGTGTCTTACAAGGGGATAGGGCTTTTCCAGGGAACTTCTAAGTTAGCAGAGGAGGTGGGGAATGGATGGCAGATCCAACAATTGTTCGGATTGTCTACGCTGGAAATGGAGTTGGAAAGTTGGGTAAATCAGTTGTTTTCTTATTTAGCTTGGTCTACGAGAATCTCTTGGAGAAAGATAGCAACAATCATTACTATTCTTGTGGTGGCTAGAGGGCTGTCAGCCTCTTATCAATCTGACATGTTTAAACACAGCATAAAGAAACGGAAAGGCAGAGGGTGTATATAATACAATGAACAAGATACAAAGTTTGCTTGGGATTTGATCTATGCAGGAGGGTGTTTTGCAAACAAATACTTAGGTCTTTAATAGGTTTGTAAATCCAGTTCTCACAGGTCTGACGAGTTTGTCCCTTGATGTCTGGTGGAACAGTTTTCTTTACCTGGGGGCGGTGGATCTAAGCTTTGAGACCACTGAACTTGAAGGAGGTCAGAGTTGTTAGTAATACCTCAAAAGGAACGATCCACTTTTGCTGGAGAGGCTCCGACTTCCAGGCTTTTAGGAAGACCTAATCACCAGACTGGAGTGGATGCAGGGGCACTTCTGATTCAAGTGGAAGACAGTCGCCCAAAGAGACTGTGAGTATTTGGTAACTGGAACATTTTCAACTTCATGGAGGGAGGGAGGTTGGTCATTATTAAGGCAAGCTATGTTGGTCATACTGGGGTTCTATAATAAAGGGGGCCCATATAATAGCTCAGATGGGCTAAGTTAGAGTTTGCCTTTAGGGGGAGCTGAACTCTCAGGAGGTCCATAGGCAGTGCCATTGTCTATACCAACCTGGTCTCTTGGCACAGCTTTGCTAGGTGTCTGTTTAGAGTCTGTTTAGCCTGTTCTGCTTTACTGCTGGCGTGGGGTCTCCAGGCTGTGTGTAAGTTCCAGTTAATTCCTAGGGTGGTTGCCACTGATTGCACCACCAAGGCTACAAAATGGGGCCTGTTGTCACTGCCAATGGAGACAGGAAGCCCAAAACAAGGGAAGATTTATTCATGAGGTGCTTCACAACCTCAGTGGCCTTTTCAGTCCTGCAAGAAAAAGCTTCGACCCATTTAGTGAAGGTGTCGAAGAAAACTAGCAGATGTTTGTAATTCTCAGGAGCTCAAGGCATCTCAGTGAAATCCACCTGCTGGTTGTCTCCAGGCATTGTCCTTGGTCGCTGGACCCGTAGGGGCACTTCAGCAGTGTTCTTTGGATTTTTTTTTTTTTGCACAGGTAGAGTAGCTCTTTACCACCAGTGAAATAGTGGCATGGACCTCTGGTCCAATTAAATGTCTCTTAACCCAATCATATAGCCCATCGCATCCAAGATGGGTGGACTGGTGGGCTCTTTGTAGGATAGGGTGCATGAGTTTTGATGGAATGAAAATCTTTCCATGGGGGATGTACAGCCATCTGTCTTTGTTTAGAGTGCCCCGCCCCCCGCCCCAGGTCTTGGCAATGTTTTTATCTTGTTAGGAATAGTCCAGGTGGAAGTCAGGTGGCAGTAGCGGGGCAGTAAGCTTCTGTTAGATTGCAGGGTTTTTTTTTTTTTGCCTCTGTGTCTGCTTTGTGATTACTCTTCACCACCATGGTGTCCCTTTTCTGATGCTCTGCAGTGTACTACTGCTACTTGGGTGGGCAGCAGAATGATTTGTAAAAGTTGTAAGGTCTTTTGAGAATATTTAATATCCTTACCTTCTGCTGTTAGGAGCCCTCTTTCCTTTCAGATTGCCCCGCGTGCATGTAGTACCTCAAATATGTACTTGGAATTAGTATAAATAGTTGCTCGCTTACCTTTGGCTGTTCTAAGGGCCTACAACGTGGCTATGAGCTTGGCCTTCTGGGCAGAGGTACCTGGGGGAAGTGCATTAGCCTCTAGAACCTCTTCTAAAGTAACCACCACGTATCCAGCTTTTCTTTTTCCTCATTCCATGTAACTGCTTCCATCAGTGAACAGTTCAAGGCTGTGACTGGCAATGAGTAGTTCTTCCACGTACTGGAGGAGGACACCATTGGTTAGGGTTAGTTGTCTCAGTCCTTGGGCCAAAGCTGATCCAAAAAGAGAAGGACTGTTTTTAAAGTCCTGTGGGAGGTCTTACCAACACAACTGCTGTGTTTGTCCTGTTGTTGGGTCCTCCCACTCAAAGGCAAAGATTTCTTGACTTTTCTCCTCCACTCGGATGCAAAAGAAGACATCCTTCAGGTCTGCCACAGTGAACCTGGAGAAGGTGGGTGACAAGGTCGACAGCAGGGTATACGGGTTGGGGACTATAGGGTGGACTGTGACAGTTACCTGGTTGACAGATCACAGATCCTGAACAAACCAGAATTCTCCATTTTTCTTCTTCACTGGCAAGATGGGAGTGTTGAACTGTGATTGACACAATCTGAGCAGTCCATGTTTCAGGTATCTGGTGATGATTTTGTCCAGTGCCTGTCAGACTTCGGCTCAGATGGGATACTGCTTAAGCCTAAGGGGAACTATACCAGGTAATAAGTCAATGACAACAGGAGGAACACTTTTTGCTCTCCTTGGTATTTTGTTGGCCCACACCTATGGCACTCCTGCATCTCTGATATCTGGATCAACTAACCCTCAATAATGTTCTTTTTTTCTCATAGTTAGTTGGCCACTGAGTAGTGAGGGCCATTTGTAACTGCCACCTGTTTTTCATAAAGGAAGGAGTATGTTAAAGAGTTTTCTTGTATGGAACAAGTTAGAGGTGGTAGGAAGGGAGCGTGATCTTCTTCTCCTAATTCACAACTGACACTGTCTGCCTCATTGGGATAGCTTTTTTTTTTGGGGGGGAAGGGGTCAGAAGTGAGTGGGTCACTCCAGTGTCAGAAACGTTACAGGTTCTCTCTCCGCCTTCATTATAACTGGAGGCTCGGGTGGAGGACTTGCCTCCGGTTCCCTCGCAGTCTGACTTGTCTGTTAGTGGCAATGACTGGGCACTGGGTCACCTTTTTTTTTTAGTTCTTTTGCTCAGTATTTTGTACACTCTTACTTTCAATGTCCCTTTTTTTAATTACACCAACTGTACTGGTCTCTTCCCAAAGGACCGTAAGGCCTTCCCAGCTCCTGCGGCCTTGGTCTCCCTCCTTTTTTTGTTCTCTTGAGGGATGGCCTTCAGCCTGCAAGGCAGCAGCTAGGAAGGCTGCCTGGCACTTTTGGTCTGCAACTTTTTTTCTTTCAGTTAGAGTAAACTTGGCAGGACAGTTCGACTAGCAGAGAGATTTTTAACCCTATACCTCCTTCTTTCTGAAGCTGTCTTTTAATATTGGGGGTATTTTGGGGCGGGGCCAAGATGGCAGAGTAGTCAGACGGCTTCCTATATCCCTCTTACAACAAAGACCTGGAAAAACAAGTGATTTGATTGTATATGAATATCGAGGAGCCCTGAACAAGGCAAAGTTGAGGAATCCGACTGAGCGACGGGGGGTGAGGAAGATGGTTCAGAAAAAGCCAGGAGGGCCAGACCAGCAGCAGGACCTGCAGCTCTTCAGCCCGAGGGGCTCCCGGTACGCAGTGAAGCAGGCATACAGCTCCCTGTGCACACTCGGGAGGCAGTTTCCACATCGAGAGAGATCCAGCAGCAGAGATTCTGCTTGGACACTCCGAACCAGTGAAAAGCAGCTCCCAAGTGGCTAAAGATAAGTACATGCATGTGGCCTTTCGCAGGGATTTTAAAAAAGAAAAAGCCCATTTAGGAAAAACCTCTCTCCCTTTTACCTCCTCCCTCCCCGCTCTGCACCTGTCCAGCCGGCTTCCGAAGAGTCCCTGAGTCCTGTGGGCTGGAAGTAGATCCCATAAGGCATCCTGACCCATACTCCTGGACTTGGAGAAGGAACAAATTAACAAACGGGAAAAAATAAGCTACTGGCTCCCTAAGCCAGGAACTCAGGGTTGGCACAGCTCCTTTGCTAGGCACAGGCATAAGGGGTCTGCAGACTTTGAGTGCCTTCCACACCTGTGTAGACTTGTGTGGACCCATCTCAACAGTGTAAGCCCTCACTACCACAGTACAACAGGGTAAACACCTGAAGTCTAACATCAACTGTTTCAGCTGTGAAGAGGCAGATTTGTGATGCTTGACACAGCCCTGCCTTTTAAGCAGGCACTTTTACTGATCAGCATAAGGGGCTTGAGGACTGGTGGCTCCACCTACGCCACCTAGTCATCTGCTAGAGGGGTCCAAGAGTAAGTGGTGCCCCTGAGTCTTTACAGCCAACAGAGTTGGGTGCTCATAGTCTGGCTGCAAAACTCAGCTACCTCCTCGCTCTAGGGAATAGGGACACGCTTTCCTTTCAGACACTCAGGGGCAGCCATCAGGCCCCTGCCTTGCTCAGCACATGACCCCCTACTGCAACCAGATACCTGTGCCTAAACCAATCTAAGACTGTAGGTGAGAGGCTGCACCACACACTTGGTGACCGACTTCCTGGACACTTGAGCTGAATCCATACAGGAAAATTTAACGGACTCCTGTATGTACATAATTAGTTACAGAACTAACTACCTGGTGACAGGACATTAGAGCTTCAAAGGCGCCAAAGATCAAACTAGAGCACACGAGCAGCCTATTTGGGCATATCAAAACAAAACAAAACAAGAAGCTAGGACACTCTAAACAAATATAAAATAAAATTATAATAACTTATAGATGGCTCGGAGACAACAGTCAATATCAAATCTCATAAAGAGTTAATCCATGATGGCTTCAGCAAGCTCCCAAAATAAAGAATCAATTAATTCTCTGGAGGAAGAAAACTTCTTGGAATTACCAGAGGCAGAATACCAAAGATTAATATACAGAACTCTTCTGGAAATTAAAAAGAAAATTCTTCAAAGCGCAGAGACAGCCAAAGAACATACAGACAAAGTAGTAGCAGAACTTAAAAAAGTTATTCAAGAACATAATGACAAATTTAATAGGCTGCAAGAATCCATAGAGAGACAGCAATCAGAAATCCAGAAGAGTAACAATAAAATTTCAGAATTATACAACTCAATAGAAAGTCATAGGAGCAGAACTGAGGCAGTAGAAGTCAGAATTAGTGACATTGAAGATAAAGCACTTGACACAACTTATTTGAGGAAAAATCAGATAAAAGAATTAAAAAGAATGAAGAAACTCTAAGAGTTATGTGGGACTCTATCAAGAGAAATAACCTATGAGTGATTGTGGAGTACCAGAATGGAGGGATAACAGAAAATACAGAGAAAATTGTTGAAGGTTTGTTGACAGAAAACTTCCCTGATATCATGAAAGATGAGAAGATATCTATTCAAGACATTCATCGAACTCCACATAAAGTAGATCCCAAAAGAAAGTCACCAAGACATATTATAATCAAACTTGCCAAAACCAAAGATAAAGAGAGAATTTTAAGAGCGGCTAGGGTTAAAAGAAAAGTCATCTACAAAGGAGAGTCAATTAGAATAAGCTCGGACTACTCAGCAGAAACCATGCAGGCAGGAAGGCAATGGGATGACATGTATAAAGCCTTGAAGGAAAACAACTACCAGCCAAGAATTATATATCCAGCGAAACTGTCTCTCAAATATGATGGCAAGATTAGGGCATTTACAGATAAACAGAAGTTTAGGGAATTTGCAAAAACCAAACCAAAATTTCAAGAAATACTAAAGGGATTCCTCTGGTTAGAAACACAATAACATCAGATAACAACGCAAGACTAGAACACAGGACAGAGCAACCAGATATTGACTCAGTTAGGAGTGTCGAAAATAAAATAGGGAAACAGAGATATCAATATGTAAAAAAGGACAACGTTAAAACAAAAGAGAGGGACTTAAAAAACATAGACATAGATTTTTCATATGGAGAAGAAGTCAAGGCTATATAAAGAAATAAAAGACTGGTATAAACTTAGAAAAATAGGAGTAAATATTAAGGTAACCACAAAGGAAACTAACAATCCTACAAATCAAAATAAAAAAACTACAAAAATATAAAGACTCAGCAAACACAAAATCAACAACAGTGAAAAAGATGAAAAGAAAATACATAAAGAAAAACGACTCAGCACAGAAAATTAAGTGGAACAGAAACTGTGAACAACACACAAAAAAAGATATCAAAATGACAGCACTGAACTATACCTATCAATAATTACACTGAATGTAAATGGACTAAATGCACCAATAAAGAGACAGAGAGTGGCAGATTGGATTAAAAAAACACGATCCATCTATATGCTGCCTTCAAGAGACACACCTTACACTTAAAGACACAAACAAGCTAAAACTCAGTGGAAGAAAAAATATATCAAAAAACAACACTCAAAAAAGAACAGAAGTGGCAATATTAATCTCTGACAAAAGAGACTTTAAAATAAAGGAAGGACACTATGTAATGATTAAAGGGTCAATACACCAGGAGGACAGAACTGTAATAAATACTTACGTATCCAATGACAGGGCTCCAAAATACATAAACTCTAACAGCACTGAGAAGAGAGATAGACAGCTCCACAATAGTAGTAGGAGACTTCAACACACCACTTTTAGTGAAGGACAGAACATCCAGAAACAAGCTCAACAAAGACATGGAA
>NW_004444029.1:9844105-9853231 GCF_000243295.1 Trichechus manatus latirostris | reverse complement strand
AGGCCCTGAATAAATAAAGTGTTACTCAAGAAGAAGAACAAAGTGGGAGGCCTCACTACCTGATTTTAGAACATATTATACCACCATGGTAGTCAAAACAGCCTGGTATTGGTACAACAACAGATACATATACCAATGGAACAGAGTTGAGAATCCAGACATAAGTTCATCCACCTATGAGCAGCTGATATCTGACAAAGGCCCAAAGTCCGTTAATTGGGGAAAAAACAGTCTCTTTAACAAATGGTGGGGGCATAACTGGATATCCATCTGCAAAAAACTGAAAGAAGACCCATACCTCACACCATGCACAGAAACTAACTCAAACTGGATCAGATACTTAAAATCAAAAATGATAAAGATCATGGAATAAAGAATAGGGACAACAGTAGGAGCCCTAATACAGGGCATAAACACAGTACGAACCATAAGTAACAATACGCAAGCACCAGAAGAGAGACTAGATAAATGGGAGCTCCTAAAAATCAAACAATTATGCTCATCCAAAGACTTCACCAAAAGAGTCAAAAGACAACCTACAGACTAGCAAAAAAATTTTGGCTACAACAAATCCGATCAGCATCTAATCTCTCAAATCTACAAGATATTGCAAAACCTTAACAACAAAAAGATAAATAACCCAATTAAAAAATGGGCAAAGGATATGAACAGGTGCTTCACCAAAGAAGATATTCAGGCAGCTAACAGACACATGAAGAAATGCTCACGATCGTTAGCCATTAGAGAAATGCAGACCAAAACTACAATGAGATATCATCTCACCCCAACAAGGCTAGCACTAATCCAAAAAACACAAAATAGTAAATGCTGGAGAGGTTGTGGAGAGACTGGAACACTTATACACTGTTGGTGGGAATGCAAAATGGTACAATCACTTTGGAAATCGATTTGGCGCTTCCTTAAAAAGCTAGAAATAGAAGTACCATACGATCCAGCTATCCCGCTCCTTGGAATATATCCTAGAGAAATAAGAGCCGTGGCACGAATAGATATATGCACACCTATGTTCACTGCAGCACTGTTCACAATAGCAAAAGGATGGAAACAACCTAGATGCCCATCGATGGACGAATGGATAAACAAATTATGGTATATCCATACAGTGGAATACTACGCAAAGATAAAGAACAGAGAAGAAGCCGTGAAACATTGTATAACATGGATGAAGCTGGAAATTATGATGCTGAGTGAAGTTAGTCAGTCACAGAAGGACAAATACTGTATAAGACAACTATTACAAGAACTCAAGAAAAGGTTTAAACACAGAAGAAAGCATTCCTTGATGGTTACAAGGGTGGGGAGGGAGGGTGAGGGTTATTTACTAACTAGATAGTAGATAAGAATCATCTTAGGCGAAGGGAAGGACAGCACACACTACAGGGGAAGTCAGCACAACTGGACTAAACCAAGGCTGAGAAGTTTCCTGAATACAAACACTTTGAGAGCCTGAGTAGCAGGGGTAGGGGTCTGGGAACCATGCTTTCAGGGGACATCTAGGTCAATTGGCATAACAAAGCTTATTAAGAAAATGTTCTGCATCATACTTTGGTGAGTGGCCTCTGGAGTCTTAAAAGCTTGCAAGCGGCCATCTAAGATGCATCAATTGGTCCCAACTACCTGGAGTAAAGGAGAATGAAGATCACCTAAGACACAAGGAAAGTATTAGCCCAAGAGACAGAAAGGGCCACGTAGACCAGAGACTTCATCAGCCTGAGACCAGAAGAACTAGATGGTGCCTGGCTACCACCAATGACCACCCCAACAGGGAACACAACAGAGAGTCCCTGATGGAGCGGCAGAAGGATGGGGTGCAGAACTCAAATTCTAGTAAGAAGACCAGACTTAAGGGTCTGACTGAGACTGGAGGAACCATGGAAAGCATGGCCCCTAGATTCTCTATCAGCCCAGAACTAAAAACAATTTCCGAGGCCAACTCTTCAGACAGGGATTGGACTGGACTGTGGGACATAAAGTGATATTCGTGAGGAGGGAGCCTCTTAGCTCAAGTAGGTACAGGAGACCAAAGGGGCAGCTTCTGTCTGGAGATGAGATGGGAAGGCAGAGAGGGTTAGGAGCTGGTTGAATGGACATGGGGAATCAGAGGTGGAAAGGAGGAGTGTGCTGTCGTAGAGTGGGGTGAGCAATTAGGGTCATATAATAATGTAAATATAAAATTTTGTGTGGGAGACTAATTTGAAATGTAAACTTCATTCAAACTACAACAATAATAAAGAAGGTGATTTCCTAACCAAAATATATATATATATATATATCAGGGGTACTTTGCCCTGTAAAAATTATATTTACCATTGGAGTATTTTTAGTGCTCTCAGGATCCAGATCAGTGAACTCGTGAACATGGTCTTAAGATACTATGCTCTCTCAAGAGCTGGTCATGCCTGGGGTATTTTCACTTTCCCTAACGCCCAAATTTGTGCCCAAAAGTTGTTCTGTTCCGTGTGTGTGGGTGACAAGCCCACCAGCAGAACAGAAGGACCTGGGAGGGGTGGATACAAAGGTTGAGGGAGCTTACCACTGGGGGCTGTCACTGGCGCCGCAGCTCGTTTGGGTGGAGGCAGGACGTAGGGAAGGGGCAGCGTGGATGCTGAAGCTGTGGGAGCTGGAAGATCCTCCTCAGGGTCAGGAGGGAGGACCGGCAGTTATGATTTATCCGTCCCTTTCTGAACTAAGATTTTACTTTTTTCTGTAACTTTTGTTCTGATACAGAGTCATGAAAACTTCCGCATAATGCTTTTCAGCTCCTTTACCCTCGCGAGTACAGAAAAGATATAGCTGGAGGATAGTATAATTTAGAGACCAATTTGCTGGTTACTTTTCCTCATCTGCCAATTCATATTGAGACCGTGAGGTGTTACCAAAAAAAAAAAAAAATCATCTTTTTCTTTTTCGTAGGGTCTGACCCAAAATATTCCCAGTTCTTAAAGATGCATCTTAGTGGACTGCATTCTAGGATCTCTTGAATGTTCTCCATTTTCCAGACACACACACACTTACACATTCACACAACCTAATTCGGCCCACCAACAAGTACCTAGAGCCTTTGACGCCCTCGGTGGTCAATTCTCCCTCTTCTTGGGACTCTTCTAAGGCCTTACGTAGGTGCTTACCAAACACCCTCAGATACCTAGAGTCTTTTATGCCCTCATTGGTCAATATTGCTGCTGCTTGGAACTCTTCTAAGACCTTACCTAGGTACTTAGCAAATAACTCCAGGTGCATTTTGTGTCTCCCACAGAAACACCGTTGAGTCCGAGGCGAGTTGTTCCTTAGGACCGCCCCAAAGTCTCTTGGGGAACTCTCCGGGGGGTGCTAGGCATCAGGGGGGATCTCCAGCACTGCTCCTCTCAGGAACTGAGCCAATGACTCCTGGCTGGCTCTCCAGAAATGTTGCCAAGTGAAAACCCCAGGTTTTCCTTGGCGTGACTTGTCACAGCCAGTCAACAAGAGGCTGAGGTAGGAGATGAGAAAGACATCTTTATTTCTTTGTACAAGGAAAGGAGCAGTCAGGGCTGTTGCCTCCAAGACTGCTCACAGGCAGCTTGGGGAGGTGGGCTTTTACAGAAAGTAAATTTATCGTAAGCATTCAGGACTGACCTTCACACAGGCGCTCAGAGTTTGGGGATGACTGCATTTTCTTCAGACAAGAGTTCGATCCCTCAGGACGAAGGAAGAGGTTGCTTGTCTTTCATCAGAATGCTGAGTCTCACACAGAGGCAGATTGAGGCCATCTGTGGTCGGTTTTGTGGTTGTCTCGTCAAGGACAATTTTAGGGGGACGTGCAGCTTATTCTCCTGATGTCAGAGGATAAGCCAGAGCAGGTGTTTCTCAGGAGGATTGGGCTCTGAGGCTGCCTGCCTCAAATACATATTATACATATATATAATATATAGTGTAATATAAACCAAACTAGCCCTTCTGTGGGAGGAAGATGTGGCAGTCTGCTTCCCTAAAGATTACCGCCTTGGAAACCCTATGGGGCAGTTCTACTCTGTCCTGTAGGGTCACTATCAGTCGGAACCGACTCGACGGCACACAACAGCAACAACATCGATAAACTGAAGAAATCACGGGACATGAAAAGAGAAAACTCAAGAGGTGAACACTCGTTGAAGAATCAAGTCAAAAGCACGCTGATGGATGCCGTCGTGTAAACTTGGAAGGTGGTTTCTAGTATTATGATGTGGAGACTGTCAAACACACAATTCTGGATACGATTTGTCTTAATAATTAGAATGAAGCATGTGGAGCAAATTTGTAAATAGGCTGGCATCTATGTGACTGGAAAGACAGCAAATATTATCAGGACAAAAAAATCAGAAAAAAATACTTTATCAGATCATGTATCTGATTTTGGTTTTAGGAAAATCTGACTTCCGGTCACACCGATACCATTTATCTATGAAAACAGACCAGGGGGCAGGTGTTGCTACTTCTTAAGGGATGCCAGAGAAGCTGCAAAGAAGAAAAAGTCCATTTTCCCAAAACCAAACTCAGATACACGATCCAATAAAAAAAATTTCTTTTTCTGATGCTTACCATGCCACAGTTTTGCCTGAGACCAGTGTAGGACCCTCACTATTAGGCTGCTGTTCCCATTGTGTCATGACAGAGGTTGGTGGAAGGCAGAGATCATTGAAAGCAAGACGGAAGTCACGCAAGAAACTAAACAACTGAGCTATAAAGGAACGGTCTAGGGGCAGCCAGAATTTTGGTCATTATACAACACTGACCTCCTGTGGCTCTAGAAGAACAATGCAGTGAGCGAACTTGAAGTGATAGATTGGAAGAACTGGGCAGTTATTAAATAAACTCAACCCCCACCCCACACACACACATCAGGATCTAGAGCGTTTTCAGCAACCCAGGGAGTGCCATTCTGCTGCTCTCCAATCAATACTCCTCCAGAGATAGCCACTTTTCCCACGTCGATAGGTTAGCTTTGCCCATTCTTGAGCATGATATAACTGGAATACTCTCCTGTGTCTGAGATTCACCCACGCTGCTGCAGCTATCTGTACTTATACTTCTTTTTTAACAATGTTGAAAATGCAAATAATGCTAGCCCTCGTTATTTTTGCCATGCTTTTGAATAAACTTAACAAAATGTTCCTTATTGCTTAAAAAAGTTAAAAAATTTTCTACTGATTATTGTTTTTTTTTTTTGTCCTGTGCTTTTAAATTACTGCCTGGATAAACTCACCCAAGCAGCTCCGAGGGAGGAAAGACCTGGCAACCTGCGTCCGTAAAGATTACAGCTGTGGAGTCAAATTTATATTTAAAAAAAAATAGAGATTTTACTTTTATTTTGTGGTAGGGGAAAAACACAAGTTTAGTAAAGCAAAAAAAAGTTGTATTTGGCATATAGTCAAAAAGGCAAAAGTAAGAAACGGACAACCATGCTGCCAGAGCCATATCTGCCCGAGGAAATATCACAGAACAGACAAAAGTGGGAAAACAGACAAGCATGGTGCTAGAGCCATGTCTGTCCAAGTCCAAAGAATATTACAGAATAGGCAAGAATGGGAAAACGGACAAGCATGCCTCCACAGCCATGTCTGCCCGAGTCCAAAGACCATTACGGACTCATCAGTATACATTAATATTACAAACGGGCAAAACCATTGAAAGCTTAGCCTTTTCACAGATTGGCTGGAAACTGAGATCCTACATTTTGAACTGTCTTTCTTAACAATCATTAGTACAAGTTTCAGTAACAAGAGTCAGGAGGGTCTTCATTAGTCCAAAAAATTTCTATTCACTAAATGCTAATAGAAGAAGGTAAGAGTGGAAAGTCTTTTGTGTTCTGTTTGATTGGCTTTATGTGAAAGTTTCCCTAAGATATTTTCCAAGATTATCTTAGCTATTGTCTTTATATCTCAGGGCCCAGTTGATGTGTCTCTGTGAGTCCTTATGAGCCCAGCTCCAGCTGGGTCACATTCTCTATGCTCAAGGACAGGGAATAATAACTCCAATATTATTTCCCAAATCAATTTCGATAGGGCTTTTCTTATCTACGAAAGGAAAAGGTCCTGACCCAAATTAATCCGCCAGCAGCTTTGTTTTTTTTTTCTGTCACCCAAAATGGCTGTTCCAAAGAGCAGACCATAACAAACCCATTAACCTGTGATTAAATAAGAAAGACTCAGGCTTCTTTAACTTGAATTTCTGGAGCTCTCCAGACTGCAGGTGGGCAGAAGGGAGACTCTTCCATGAAGTTACTTTTTAAATGTTAACTCAGTAGCCATTAAATATTTCCTCACCATGGAAACCTGTATTCTTTAAGCAAATGTTATTTAAATCTCTGTGAATTCACCCTTCTCCAGAAGTGGCTTCTTCTTGCAAGAGAAAATGTTTCTCCAACTGCAAATTGTTTATTAAATCATAGAGCAATAAAAAACAGCATGTTATTCTTTTGAATTAATACATGATTATATTTTTAACACAGCCAAGAAAACCCGACCGAGCAGTTCAGCTCTTTTCATGGTGTCATATGAGTCGCAGTCCACTCAGTGGCACCCAACACCAACACTGCTTACCTGTAGATACTTATGCCTTGGGTTTATGTATTTTCCCCCTCTGCAAACTCTCAATTTTGCCTTTCCCAAATTTAGACCCCAAATTCATAAAAATAAAACAGTATGGAGGATAGAGTTGACTTAAAGCGAGACTGGAAGAGCTCTATCTTTGTCTCTGGGTGGCCTGAAGGATTGTAAAAAGGACTCTAGGTCAAAAGTGTTGTTTAAAGGACACAACTTCCCTGGCAATCCCTACCCCTACCCACCCCACCCCTCAGGGTCACTTATTTTATGGATGGAGTGCAACTGACCCAACCAGTTAAGTTAGATAGGCTTACTATGTGGCCAAAGAATCATTAAAAGCTTCCCTTGGGGTTTCTCCTAGCTCCAGCCGACCCTGAGATTTCTCACATGATCTTGGTGTTTCAACAAGAGAAATGGTGTGGTCTGTGTGCTAGTATGGACCCTGGGGAGCTTGAGCTGGGATGGTATCACTGGGACCCATACTGTTGGCCTGCATTCTCTTGCTGAACTTTGTCCTTTGCCTTTATATCAAAGAGGTATCTGACTGTTGTAAGTGGAGTCTTGTAAGTCCTTCAAATGTCCCAGCTTGGAATGTCTTTTTTTTCCCCTCCCCTGATATTTCAGTAGTAATTACCTTTCATTTTCATTGGCTTTTTTTTTTTTAATTGTGATTTAGGTGAAAGTTTACAGAGCCAATTAGTTTCTCATTAAATAGTTAATATACAAATTGTTTTGTGGCGCTGGTTGCCAACCCCGCAATGTGTCAACACTCTCCCCTTCTCCACCCCAGCTTCCCTGTTTACATTCCTCCACTTTTCCTGTCCCTTCCTACCTTCTTGTCTTTGCTTTTGAGCTGGTGTGCCCATTAGTCTCGCATACATGATTGAACTATGAAGCATGACCCTCGTGTGTTATTGTTGGCACTATAGACCTGTCTAGTCTAATCTTTGACTGAAGGGTGAACCTCAGGAGTGACCTCAGTACTGAGTTAAAAGGGGGTTCAGGACGATACTCAGGATTTCTCCAGTCTCTGTCAGACCAGCAAGCCTGGTCTTTTTGTGTGTGTGTGTGTGAATTTGAATTTTGTTCTACATTTTTCTCCTGCTCTGTCTAGGACTCTCCATTGTGATCCCTGCCAGAGCAGTCAGTAGTGGTAACCGGGCAACATCTAGTTGTTCTGGGCTCAGTCTGGTGGAGGTTGTGGTAGTTTCTTTTCTTTTTTTTTTTGGTGAAAACATACACCTTTTCAACAGTTTCTACATGTGCAGTTCAATGACAACGGCACACACTTCACATTGTGTCGCCATTCTCCCTATTACCGCCCATATTGTTTCACCAGCCTTAATTTAGACTCTCTATTCCTTAAAGTTTTCTTCTGCATTTTGGAGTTGTCCGTTAATCTCCTATAAACCAAACCAAACCAAACCCATTGCTGTCGAGTCGATTCCAACTCACAGCCACCCTATAGGACAGAGTAGAACTGCCCCATAGGATTTCCAAGGAGCAGCTGGTGGATTCGAACTGCCCACCTTTTGGTCAGCAGCTAAGCTCTTAACCGCTGCACCACCAGGGCACCAACCTCTTACAGATAGTTCTTTAAAAAAGCATAATGCTCAAGATGAGCATTATTTATTAAATGAACTAAATTGTTTAGTTTAAAGATGACTTCATGGAATAGTTTTAGATCAAGGCTTAAAAGTTGTTTCCAGGCAATAGATTGGGAGTTTCTCTAGTCTCAATGAACCCAGTAAGCCTGGTTTCGAATTAGAATTTGCAGTTCTGTTCTACGTTTTTTCCTTGACAAAACAAACGTTGAATAATGGTAGCAGGGCACCATCCATTTCTTCTGGTCTCATAACAAAGGAGGTAGTAGTTCACAGATGCAATTAGACCTGCAGTCCATTTCCTTCTCTGATTCCTGAGTCTCCTTCTTCCTGTGTTGCTCCAGGCAAATGTTGCTGTTGTTAGGTGCCATCTAGTCAGTTCTGACCCATAGCAACTCTATGCACAACAGAACGAAACACTGCCCAGCCCTGCGCCATCCTCACAATTGTTGTTATGTTGAGCCCATTGTTGCAGCCACTGTGTCAGTACATCTCATTGAGGATCCTCCTCTCTTTCACTGACCCTCTACTTTACCAGGCATAATGTCCTTCTCCAGGGACTTATCCCTCCTGATAACATGTCCAAAGTACATTAGATGAAATCTCACCATCCTTGCTTCCAAGGAGCATTCTGGTTGTATTTCTTCAAAGATGGATTTGTTCATTCTTTTAGCAGTCCATGATATATTCAATATTCTTTGCCAAGACCACAATTCAAAGGTGTCAATTCTTCTCTGGTCTTCCTTATTCATTGTCCAGCTTTCGCAGGCATATGACGTGATTGAAAATACCATGGCTTGGGTCAGGTGCACCTTAGTCTTCAAGGTGAAATCTTTGCCTTTCAACACTTTAAAGAGGTTTTTTGCAGCCAATTTGCCCAGTGCAATGAGTCTTTTGATTTCTTGACTGCTGCTTGCATGGGTGTTGATTGTGGATCCAAG
>NW_004444029.1:9842219-9843967 GCF_000243295.1 Trichechus manatus latirostris | reverse complement strand
AAGGTTGAGTCATCTGCATAACACAGGTTGTTAATGAGTCTTTCTCCAATCCTGATGCCACGTTCTTCTTCATATAGTCCAGCTTCTCAGATTATGTGCTCAGCATACAGATTGAATAAAAACCCCAAACCAAACCCGTTGCCACTGAGTCAATTCCAACTCATAGTGACCCTATAGGACAGAGTAGAACTGCCCTATAGAGTTTCCAGTGAGCGCCTGGTGGATTCAAACTGCCAAGCTTTTGGTTAGCAGACGTAGCACTTAACCACTACACCACCAGGGTTTCCACAGATTGAATAGGTATGGTAAAAGGATACAACCCTGACACACATCTTTCCTGACTTTAAACCACGCAGTATCCACTTGTTCTGTTTGAACGACTGCCTCTTGATCTATGTACAGGTTCCTTAGGAGTGCAATTAAGTGTTCGGGAATTCCCATTCTTTGCAGTGTTATCCATGATTTGTTATGATCCACACAGACAAATGCCTTTGCATAGTCAATAAAACACAGGTAAACATCTTTCTGGTATTCTCTTCTTTCAGCCAGGATCCATCTGACATCAGCAGTGATATCCCTGGTTCCAAGTCCTCTTCTAAATCCGGCTTGAATTTCTGGAAGTTCCCTGTCAACATACGGCTGCAGTCGACTTTTAAATGATCTTCAGCAAAATTTTACTTGAGTGTGATATTAATTATATTGTTCAATAATTTCCACATTCAGCTGGATCACCTTTCTTGGGAATAGGCATAAATATGAATCTCTTCCAGTCAGTTGGCCAGGTAGCTGTCTTCCAAATTTCTTGGCATAGATGAGTGAGCACTTCCAGCACTGCATCTGTTTGTTGAAACATCTCAACTGGTATTCCATCAGTTCCTGAAGCCTTGTTTTTTACCAATGCCTTCAGTGCTGCATGGACTTCTTCCTTTAGTACCATCAGTTCCTGATCATATGTTACCTCTGGAAATGGCTGAACGTCAACCAATTCTTTTTGGTATAATGACTCTGTGTATTCCTTCCATCTTCTTTTGATGCTTCCAGCATCATTTAATAGTTTCCCCATAGAATCCTTCAATATTGCAACTTGAGGCTTGAATTTTTTCATCCGTTCTTTCAGGTTGAGAAATGCCAAACATGTTCTTCCCTTTTGGTTTTCTATCTCCAGGTCTTTGCACATGTCATTATAATACTTTACTTTGTCTTCTCGAGCTGCCCTTTGAAATCTTCTGTTCAGTTTTTTTACTTCATCATTTCTTCCTTTTGCTTTAGCTACTCAACATTCAAGAGCAAGTTTCAGAGTCTCTTCTGACATCCATTTTGGTCTTTTCCTTTTTTCCTGTCTTTTTAATGACCTCTTGCTTTCTTCAAGTATGATGTCCTTGATGTCATTCCACAACTCGTGTGGTCTTTGGTCATTAGTGTTCAGAGCATGAAATCTATTCTTGAGATTGTTTCTAAATTCAGGTGGGATATACTCAAGGTCGTACTTTGGCTCTTGTGGACTTGTTCTAATTTTCTTTAGCTTCAGCTTGAACTTGCATATAAGCAATTGATGGTCTGTTCAGCAGTTGGCCCCTGACCTTGTTATGACTGATGATGTTGAGCTTTTCTATCTTCTCTTTTCACAGATGTAGTTGATTTGGTTCCTGTGTGTTCCATCTGGTGAGGTCCACGTGTACATCACCGTTTATGTTGGTGAAAAAAGGTATTTGCAATGAAGAAGTTGTTGGTCTTGCAAAATTCTATTA
>NW_004444029.1:9819612-9838938 GCF_000243295.1 Trichechus manatus latirostris | reverse complement strand
TCTCAAGCTGCTCTCAGGATTCTTTGTTTGTCTTTGGTTTTAGCGAGTGTGATTATGATATGCCTTGGTGATTTTCTTTTGGAGTCTATCCTATATGTGGTTCGTTGAGCTTCTTGGATGGTCAGCTTTTCATCTTTCATGATATTGGGTAAGTTTTCTGTCAGCAATTCTTCAATGATCCTTTCTATGTTTTCTGTTTTCTCCCCCTGTTCTGGAACTCCGATCACTCGAAGATTTTTGCTTTTGATTGTATCCCACATAATTCTCAGGGTTTTTTTTTTCATTTTAATTCGTTCTTTTTTCTGAGTTTTCCTCAGAGTTGTGTCCAAGTGTTTGTCTTCAATTTTGCTGATCCTATCTTCCATCATTTCAAACGTGCTCCTCAGCCCTTCTATGACATTGTCCATTTCTGAGATCTTGTTTATCTTTTGGATTTCTAATTGTTGTTTTTGTATGATTCTAGTTTGAATTTATTTTAGCATTTTGTTCCTGTATTATTTTCTTGAATTCTTCCATTTTTTGTCCGTATTTTCCATGAATTTGTCTGCCTTTCCATGAATTTGTCTATTTTTTCCTCATTTTTGTCTGCTTTTTCTTCAACTCTTGGATAATTCTGAATATTAGAGATTTGAATTCCCTATCAGTTAGATCGAGTGCCTTTTCCTCTTCTGGAAGGTCATCTGGTGTTTTATTTTGGTGCCTACTAGAACCATCCTGTCCTGTTTTTGTAAATGTTTTGATATTGTCTACTGTCTTCGGGGCATTCAGTGGTCATTTTCATCGCTTGTTGATTGTAGATTTGTTTGTTTCATTCTCCTTTTTTGTTTTATTTGGTTATGTCTGAGCAGGCGGGCTATGCGTTCTTTGTTGTTTGCTCGTCTGTTGGCACGGTACTTTTCACCTCCTTCTCCGGTGGGCAGGGTCAGTCACTCAGGTATGGTACAGCAGGGCAGGTCCATCTGAAGCGGAGTTGCTGGGATGGGTTGTTTGTGGCATGTACCAGGGCTGACAGTGTGGACCGGGTATCAGTGCAGGGCAGGTTCTAGTATGCTGTGCCTGCGCTGCTTGGGAGTGTGGTGTTCAGTGCATGGTGCAGGTAGGCAGGAAGGAGGGGGTAGATTGTGATGTGTGGAGCTAAGATGGGTGTGGGAAAGATGAGAGAAAGGAGAGAGGAACAGAAACCAAAAACATACATGCAGAAAAAAATCGTGCTAAGGGAGCTTGCTGTTGGAGTGGAGAGATGAGAGACTGAGAAATGAGGGGGGAAAAAATGAAAAAAAACAGAAGAAAAAGGGTAAAAGAAAAAAATGAATAAATCGAGAAACTGGAAATGAAGAAAGAAAAAAAGGGAATATAAGAGAGAAAGAAACAAAACAAAGAAACAAGAAAAAACCAAAATCAAAACAAAACAAGAAAAACGAAATTCCCCCAGGGATGTCCCTGTGCGTCTGTACAGAGTAAGGGAGTAGCTTCCAGGCTGCGTGATACTGACTGGCTAGAAGTCGCTCCCAAGCCAAGAAAAGAAAAAGAAAAACAAATCAAAACAGAACAACTCAGAGCAAAAAACAAACAAAAAAGCCCCGGGGGTCCTACCTGCGTGGGGGCACTGGCCAGGAAGCAGTTTCACAGTCAAGCGGTGTTTCACAGCCTTTCAGGAAGAAGCAAAGATGGCACACAGAGCCAGGTATTTGAGAGAAAGGAGGGGGAGGTGATGAGAGGTAAGGAAGAAATCTAAGGAAGTGGTAAAAAACAACACCAGCAGCCAACAGAAGGCACTCAGGGAGCTGGCCAGTGCGGGCGAGTGGAATCCAGGCGACACTGGGGTGAAGCTGGTGCTTCCAGGCAAAGAGACTGTGGCTGCAGGAAGCAGAGGAGGCTAAGTGGGGGTGAAGAAGGGTGGAGGGTGGGAAAGCCTATATTGCTGGTTACCGGTTGTTCTGTCTCCTGCTGGAAGCTCCGTGAAGCTGCTTTCTCATACTCCCTGTTCACTGATATCCGATAGAGTCCAAGATGGTGGATCCATGCTGAGGTAGCTGATAGGGGACCTCTGCACGTATCTCTCCTTGCTCTCTGTTCTCAGTCAGTTTCTTACTCCATTTGGTGCTTGGCTGAGTTCTTTATCTCTTCGTTTGATGCATAGGGTTTCAGGATTGACGTATGACTGTGTTTGACTTAGTTTTTCTGATATTTGCTGTGGAGGGATGGCATGATGCTTCTGACTATAGCGCCATGTTGCCCGGAAGTCCCCAGGATAGATCTTGAAATGTTGTTTTTGACGATGAATGCAACGCTATTCCTCTTCAAGTTGTCATTCCAGCATAGTAGACCATATGATTGTCTCATTCAAAATGGCCAATACCAGCCCATTTCAGCTCACTAATGCCTAGGATTTCGATGTTTATGCATTCCATTTCATTTTTGATGATTTCCAATATTTCTAGATTCATGCTTCATACATTCCATGTTCTGATTATTAATGGATGTTTGCAGCTGTTTCTTCTCATTTTGAGTTGTGCCACATCAGCATATGAAGGTCCCAAAAGTTTCACTCCATCCATGTCCTTGAGGTCAACTCTACTTTGAGGAGGCAGCTCTTCTCTATTTATCTTTCGAGTGCCTTCCAACCTGAGGGGTAGACTGCCAGGTCCTTCTTCCTAGTCTGTCTTAGTCTCAGCTGAAGCCTGTCTGCCATGGATGACCCTACTAGTATTTGAATACTGGTGGCATAGCTTCCAGCATCACAGCAACACGCAAGTCCCTACAGTACGACAAACTGAAAGACATGTGAGGGATTTATTAATATAAATACATATCAACAGTTGCACACTTTTCAAGTTAAAAGTATTGTTGTTGTTAGCTGTCGTCAAGTTGGCCCCCAGCTCATGGTGATCCTATGAACAAGGGGATCAGACTAATGCGATCCATAGGCTTTTCATTGGCTGACTTCTGGAAGTAGATTGTCAGGCCTTTCTCACTAGTCTGTCTTAGTCTGGAAACTCCACTGAAACATGTTTACCATCATAGGAACACACAAGCCTCCACTGACAAATGGGTGGTAGCTGCACTTAAGATGCATTGACCAGGAATCAAATCCGCGTCTCCACATGGGAGGCGAGAATCCTACCACTGAACCATGACTGCCTCCCAAAAGAAGTATCATTTGTTGCTGCCAAGTCTATTTCTACTCATGGTAACCCCACGTGTTATAGAGTAGAACCAAACTCCATGAAGTTTTCTTGGCTGTAATATTTATGAAATCAGATTTCCAGGCCTTTCTTCCACGGTGCCACTGGTTGGGTTTGAACTCTGAACCTTTTGATTAGTAGTCAAGCACAAACCATTTGCACCACCCAGGGGCCTGAAAGAAGCATGCTATTGTTGTTGAGTGCCCGTGAGTCAATTCCGACTCAAAGCCACCTTATAGGACAGAGTAGAACTGCCCCATACCCAAGTCTAAATAAAAAGACTGGTAAAGTAACTGTCTATAAAAAGATTTTTTCCAGGATTTTAGATGTTCATATTCTTGTCAACTGGGAACAATCATGATCTACTTTACGGGATAAATTAAAGGCTCTGGAGACGTGTTATTCTGTCATTTTTTCCCCCCTCATGTATCACCATCCATAGCTGTTTAATACCTTAAACCCAAGAGCTCTCCTTCCCTCCCCGAGAAAGAAAAATTCCTTTATTATTTAACCTGTGTTAGGAAATTGTCTGTGCCTTATACAGACCTTTTGGATATTTCTTGTGTGTAGCCTGGATTAACCTCCACTGGTTAGAACTGACCAAATGTTTATCTCCGCAACTGCCTGGAGTATGGTACTGGCCCTTGGCAACGCTTCGAGGAATGTATGAACTAAAGGCAAATGGTGTTCTGTAACCAATGGGTCTGGAAGTTATTTCTGGGCCAAATGTACCAGCCTGTCAGCAATGCTTAGTAAAAAAAAAAAAAGGATTTATGATTTATTCCTGGTTTTGGTGGAGCTTGGGCTGAGGGCTTATGGTTTTGGTCAGCTACGTAACTAGAACACGTCTACGTGACCAGCTCATTTTAAGAGACCCTCACGTTGAGTGGACTTTGGGCTTTCTGGTACCAAGACGCTTCACCCACATGCCAGTGGTGGTTCAAAAACTGAGGACAAAGGATATCCTGAGCAGCCCAGTACTGTGAGGACAAGGAAGACTGAATCTGAGATTTCTGGGACCTTTTACATGTATATCCTTTTCTTGCTAGTGCTGTCTTGTATTGCAGCCTGTAATAAAGCTGTTCCATGAGTATAAATTGCATCCTGTGAATCCTGTCCGTAATTAAACACTTAATCAGACATAACCAATGCATGTTTGGATAGCCCTAATTTAATTTTGTTCATTAATGGTTTCTAAACCTGTTGCCGTTGAGTCGATTCCAACTCATAGTGACCCCACAGGAGAGAGTCGAACTGCCCCATAGGGTTTCCTAGGCTGTAATCTTTATGGAAGCAGATCGCCAGGTCTTTCTCCCTTGGAGTGGCTGGCGTGTTTGAACTGCCAACCTTTCAGTTAGCAGCCAGCAGGGCTCCATTAGTGGTTTATATTTAAACACAAAAACTGGAAATTGTCAAGAAAACTATCCTATCACAGATTTAAATGCACCCTTGTCATATAAGCCTTTCCCAGAAATTAATTCACTTCAGATGTTGCTGTTGTTAGCTGCCGTCAAGTCGGCCTCTGACTCCTGGTGACCCTGTACACAACAGAATGAAATGCCATCTGGTCCTTTGCCATCCTCGTGGTCCATTGGGGATCGACTGTTATGATCCATAGGGTCTTCACTGACTGATTCTTGGAAATAGATTGCCAGGTTCTTCTTCCTAATCCGTTTTAGCCTGGAAGCTTCACTGAAACCTGCTCAGCATTACAGCAACACACAAGCCTCCACTGACAGATGGGTAGCGGCTGCACATGAGGCACACTGACTGGGAATTGAATCTGGGTCTCCCGCACGGAAGGTGAGAATTCTACCATCAAACCACCAATCGCTAAGTTAACTGCCTTCAACTGGACCTGCTAGTGACCATAAAATAAAAGAAAAAATGTGGATAAAATCAGTATTTTCTAGTAAGCTTTGATCATTGTTTACGCATTTTTGGAATGGATTGAGTCTCTTCCTTGCCAGATTGTTATTAAAGAATTTGAAAGGCTTTGCTTCTTACTCAAAAACTTCGCTGTCCTTCTCTTCAATCTTCAGAAGACTATGGAGAAAATAAAGGAATTCTAAAATTAATATTGTTGAAGTCCTCAGGGACTCTAGAATTTCAATGTCTGAAGGTATTTCCATTAGCCTTAATAACGTAGGCTCTAGCATTATGAACAAAAACAGTAGGGGTGTGTTGGGGGAGTGGTCTGCCTCTACACTTCCCATCCAGGCTGCGTAAGTAGAGTCCTTGGGCCCAGAACATTCTCTGATAAGGAGGCTCAGAATTGGGTCCCCTTCTCTCTCCCAGTTCCTTCTCCTTATCAGAGAAGCCTTCCCCCTGTTTTGGGCACACAGCAACTTTCTTTGTCTCTTGCACATATGCGGGCACCATACAGAGCCTGGTGAACCCCACTTCTATGTCTGTTCCCAGTGGGGAGGGAACAGGTTCTCTCATACTATAGCACAAGAGAGAGAATCCGGCAGACTGTAAGAACAAGCCTTGAGGGGTGACTGAAGGGAAAACAGGTTTTGTGAGACCAAACATGGGCGCCCTCGTGTGTTCCGCTGGTTTGCTAAGTCATCCTTATGTATGTCCCTGGCATATAGCCACTATTGTCTCCACTACTACAAAACCTCTGCCCTCCCACTACAGGGTTCCAAGAGCTGCTTGGTCCTGTGGCAACCCAGGACTCATCTGGTATGTAAATCTCCCTAATAAACTCCTTTGCTACCACCCTGGAGTTGCCTGTCCCTTTCTTTGGTCTCTCGGCACGCTCCATTTTTGGAGGCAAATTCCACATTACAAGTCCATGCCAGGACAATTGATGAGCCAGTCAGGAGTCTGAGGAAATGGCAAGTGGGAGTTAGGCTTCTGCATGGGAAATACCGTATTGGCCAGCAACCTCCATGTGGGGAGGGCTGGCCTGTGTGCCTTTCTGCTGGGGATATCCTGAGGTGGCCAGTGACCTCCATGTGGAGAAGTCTGGCTTGTATCCTTTTCTGCAAGGGAAATCCTGGGTTGGCCAGTGACCTCCATGTGGGAAGGTCTGGCCTGTATGCTTGACGCTATGTGGACTGCCATGTAAGTATGAGGATGCCCCCAAAACGCCAAGCTGCATAGCACGGTTGTGGGAAGATATGCACCTTCGTAAGTGTGGAGAGGAGGCTAGGAGAGCAGTAATAGCTGCAGGGTGCTGCTGCTCTGGGCTGTTCAGCTGGCCACTGATGCCCACCTAGCTGGTGAAGCACGCATAAGAGCTTTGCAGAAAGAGTTAGAATTGGAAAGAGGTGTGCAGCAGCAGTATGCAGCCACAACTGAGCAGCTGCATCTGTGAACAGGATGATCAACCAGAAATGCTTGCCTGCAGGTTTGTAAAGATGGGGGATTCAAGGGCTAGGGGAACAATCCCCTAACCATTGCTCAAAGCCCTCCAGCAACGGGACTGGAGCTAGTTGGAGGGGCTAAGCAGGTCCCTGACACTGAGAACACCCTGTAACACCCAGAGCAAAGCAAGAGTTAAAACAGAAAAAAAAAAAAAGAGTAAAAAGCCCTTGAAGATGGCTTGTGTCGAGTGGCCTTGAAGAGACCTTAGAGGTCCCGTCTGGAATTCTCTGATAACTGCCCCCACCAAGATAACCAAGCAGCAACATAGTAGCAGCTGCAATAGTAAGGGGAAAACTAAAATGGGAGGGCCTGCTACCCTGTCACCAGGCGACTGGGCTGAACCCGTGCTTGCCTTGGTATGGTGGAGGCGTGGCTCCACAAATGACTGTGGGCTCTGCCAACTCTGCCCAGATCTTCTGACTTTCAGAAACAATTAAGACTGAGGATTAATGACTCATCTACCAAGGTAGTGGAAGCCAAGCTAGGCAGCCTCATAGGGGGTTGTTGTCCTTGCCCCAGGCTTTGCCACAGACCTCAATTGAGAGTGGCTTCTACGAGGTTGGAGCCCTGGTGGCGCATTGGTTGGGAGCTTGGCTGCTGACCAAGAGGTCAGAGGTTCGGGTCTACCAGCCGCTCCTTGGAGACCCTGTGGGGCAGTTCTACTATGTCCTATGGGGTAGCTGTGAGTTGGAATCGATTCGACAGCAACAGGTTTTGTTTTGTTTTGGTCTACAAGGTTGTTTTGTTGTGTTTCTACAGTGTGTTTAAATTCCCCTTTATTCTTGTGGCTCCATGTGGAAATTCAGGAAACTGACATGAATTTCAAAATTAAAAACAATGTATCAAAAAAAAAAAAAAAAAGACTGAGAATTAAGCCTAGGTCCTTCTGTCACCAGGGAGGACCAAAGGCCTTATGTTACAATTAAAGTTCAGTGAGGAAATGAAAAGAATTGTATGTCTTGGGTTTTTAGATACCATTGCACAGGTGACTGTGATCTCTACAACACTTGGCACTAAAATGAGGAAAACTTTTGGGTCTGAGATTACCATTGTTGAGACTCTTGTCCAAGTCTGACTATGTGGGTAAGTCCCTCTGGGGCCCCTACAAGCAAGACCCTATTACATGTATTGATGATGTTGGTGTATTAATACACACCTTCGTAGACGTTTGCCTCCAAGCCCTGATGGGAATTGCTGCCATTAGGGCATTTTAGTGGGGCACACGGAAACTGCGACGTGTGCTATAGCAAATAGCCTGGCCATTGAATCTGGCCACCGACACCCCTCAGACTGCCATATACAGCAAGCGCCTATGGGGATGAGACATCCGAACAACAACAACAACAACAAAAATCAGTTCTGTTCCGGATAAGTTTTTGTTACTTGTGTGGATGGTCACCAGAAAGGCCCCTCTGCTGAGAGGGGAAAACAAACAACTAGCAGACCACTCTTGCCAACTGACTGCAGAGGCTGAAGCATCCTCTGCTCCAGAGCAAAGAGATGTGCAATTGACCACCTCCTGGATTTAAAAGAGGACAGCCCACGGAGACTCACATGCCACCCTAGACTGTGCCCGCACACACGGACTAGCACTGTCATCAGAAAACACCCATCAGCATAGAAAAGCTGACCTGCCTACGAGACCCTGGTCGAGGCTAAAACCTGCCCAGGGACAGATTCCCCAGCCAACGGGCCAGGGCATTCTCGGCAGGTAAATCATATTAGGGCCTCTTATCCTATACAGAGGCTTCCACTGGATCTTGAATGAACTCTTCATGCTCTATATCACCCCAACCCATAGGGGCGATTGAGCACTTCAGTGGCTGATGGGAGGGGACAAGACAATCCCAGCCTGAACTGTACATCTCAGGCAAGCAGTCTGGGGTCTCAGTAGAGCAATTCCCTACAAGGGCATTTCTCATTTGCTCCGTATGTTTGATCAAACTGTCTACCCTATAAAATGTGTTTCTTTTGTATACAACTATTTCATGACAAAAAACCTGGGTTCCCACAGAGGTCACTGCCTCAAGACTAGGACAGACAACCTGGGTGGCTATATCCAGGCAACCTTCATCTCATGTCCCACAGGAGATAGGGGAAGGGAGGGAGGAATTGTTAATGTTGTCTCTTTTTCTTCCCAAATTATCTCACAATGATGGACAGGCCCCTCATCCATAGGCCCCAGTGATACAGGCTTTCGTTAGAGCTATCAGTCAGACCAACTGTTGGCTCTGTCAACATCTGAACCAAAATGATGAGTCATCTCCCCCGCGTTGTTCCAACAAGGAGGACACCTTGTACCAACTGGATGTGTAACCTGGTGTACTGAGGAGATCATGGTAAATGAATATGGTCAACTCCACTATTCATGGAAAACATCTTTTGAAGTATGAAAGCTGCCTCTGGGAAGTGCTCCAGCTTTAGAAGGAAATTTCTCTATGTTAAAAATGTAAACAGCGCAGGACTATTTGTTTTGACTCTAAGAACGGTACTTTAAGACAGTGTGACGTTACTCTGGACATGGAGAACTTGCAGAAAATGACCAGGTGATCCGATGTACATTGACTGACTACACCAAGTCTGAATTAGCCTGGTCTGGCAATGGCAATACCTTGTTCAGGTGTGCTGAAGGGAGCTTTTGTATTACTTGTATTGAAACATGTACTATTCATACAATGTGCCATGTTGGGAAAAATATACTGTTTTTACATAAATGAATTAGGACATGTTGTACACACATAAGACTGAATAAATGCAGCCCCTTGATCTATTCCGTTGGCTTGAATTAAGCCACAGCTGGGGTGGATGATTAGGATTGCTCCTCCAAGCAAGCCTGGTCAGTCTGCTGGGGAGAGTTCTACTAGTAACCTTCATTAAATGCTGCCTTAAATGATGCACAGATACTATATCCACCAGAGTTATTGTAAGAATGGTGTAGGGGCAGTGTCTGACCTCCTCTCTCTTTACAAAGGGGAAGGAGAGAATCAAGATCAACAGCCCAAGGCTGATTTCTATGAGGAGGATGTCAGATACGCCACCTCTCTGCCATCTTTACCAATTCTGATACCGACTGCCCCTGCACAGCACCCTCTACTTCTCTGCTGCATTTGGTAATCCATTGCAATGGCCACACAGAACTCACAGACAATATTCATGATTATGGGGTTTATTAGGGATGTAGCAGTTACAATCCAGGCTCAGGAACATTCAGGATACAGTTTTTCCATCAGGACAGCCTCTTCCCAGCCTCGCTCGCAGGCATGCCTCTCTCTGGCCCTTGGCCTCTGCCCAAAGGCACTCACTCTCTCGCTTCATGGGCCGGGAAGCCCACCACGCCATCTCCTGCTGCCGTGTTGCTGCTGCCAGGTCTCTGCTTCTGCTTCTCACTGTCTTCAGTGTTACAGCTCACTCTCTCTCTCAGTCTCCTGGTTCCAGGAGCTTCTCAGCACACGGGCCCCAGGTCCAAAGGACGTGCTCTCTGCTCCTGGCTTTTCTTCCTTGGTGGTGGTGGGATCTTGTCTTTCCCGCCTCTGGGGTGGCTCATTTCAAGGCCAGTGGGATGGCAAAACTGACCAATCCCTTTGGTGGGCCACAATTAGGGTATTACACAGCTCCACCCAATCATTTGGGTGGGAGTTACAAGACCATGGCTAGAAAGGCAACACAAAAGTGATCCATCACACTGCAGTTATGCATCAAACCACGGACATGCAGCTTAATGTCCAAAATGGGTAATGGGCATACCGGGTCTTGGTATCACTTTGCTTCTTTTTCTGCCACCCTGATGTGAGTCGGGCTGTGAACTGTTAGGGGAATGGTCTGCCTCTACACCTCCTATCCAGGCTGCCTAAGTAAAGGCCTTGGGCCCAGAATATCGTCTGATGAGGAGGCTGGGAATTGGGTCACCTTCTCTCTCTCAGTTCCTTCTTATCAAAGAGCTACCCCACGTTCTGGGCACACAGTAACTTTCCCTGTCTCTTGCACATGTGCAGGCACCGGTTTTATGGCACCTGGCCAACCTCACTTCTATATCTGTTCTCAGCAGGGAGGGTACAGGGTCTTTCGTACTATGCCTAAGAGGAGAGAAGTGCCAGAATGTAAGAGCTGGCCTCAAGGGGTGAACTGAAGGGGAAACAGGTTTTGCAGGGGTGAATATTGGTGCCCTCATGCATTCCACTAGTTCTCTACTGTTTGCTAAGTCATCCTTATGAAAGTCCCTGGCATGTAGCTACTATTGTCCCCACTACTGTAAAACCTCTGCCTCCCACTATGGAGCATGGAGATCTGCTTGGTCCTGTGGCAACCCAGGACTCATCTGGTATGTAAGTCTCCCTAATAAACTCCTTTGCTGCTACCCTGGAGCTGCCTGCCTCTTTCTTCAGTCTCTCAGCACCCTCCCTTTTTTGGAGGCAAATTCCACGTTACAAATCCATGCTGGGACAGCATGGAATTTCATCCAAATCCTAGTCTTTGCCCTGCTGCAAGCTGATGTGGCTAAATACTTACTAATCTTATCATTAAACAGGAATAAGTGGCCTTTCCAGATTAACCGCCTATGCAACCCCCAAGTGACTTGAAACCTGGAGAGCTAGCCTTCTGGGAGGCACACCAAAGGAAAATCTGCTTTCATCTTCAGTGAGGAGAACCCTATCAGGTACTGTGAATAACACAGTAGTAAAACTCTAAGGTGGTTGCCCATTTCTGTATCTTCTCTGGTGAAATATCTGTTCAAATCCTTTGCCCATTTTTTGATTGGGCTGTTTGTCTTTTTGTTGCAGAAATTCTTTACATATTTTGGATACCGACCCTTATCTTATCAAAGGTTCCCAAAAATTTCCTCTAAATCTGTAGGTTGGTTGTCTCTTCACTTTGTTGATAAAGTCCTTTGATGCACAAGAAATTTTAATTTTGATGAAGTTCAACTTATATATTTTGTATTTTGTACTTTTGGTGTCGTGTCTAATAATTCATTGTCAAAAACTAGATCCTGAAGTATTGCCTCTAGGCTTAGTCCTAGTCCTAGTACATGCCATAGCATGGAGGAACCTTGAAAATATCATGCTGAGTAAAATAAGTCAATTGCCTGTCTGGAGCTCCCTAGTACAAGAGTTTGCCTTTGTTTTGCCTGGATCAGATTGTTCTCAGGACTGAGGTGGCTTCCTGGCAGGCTTTAGCTGAAAGCATGCAAAGGATGAAGCATTGGCCATAGTAGCCTGGGGCTTCAGAAAACAGTTGGGACAAGCAATGCACACATTGAAAAGTCTGGGAAGCAAGAGGCTGAGAAAGGGGGTACATGAGGAGAAACCTAGATTTTCAAAAAGGTTAGAAAACTCCAAACAGGATTAACCCAGAGAAACAGAAATTCACACCAAGACAAATCACAACCAAACTGCTAAAATCTGAAGACAAAGAAAAAGTTTTGAAAGCAGCCAGAGGAAAGCAACATATTACTTACAGGGGAACAATGAATCAAATGAATGTACAGGCATATCTTGGAGATATTGTAGGTTCAGTTCCAGACCACCGCAATAAAGCGAATATCACAATAAAGCAAGTTACATGAATTTTTTGGTTTCCCAGTGCATATAAAAAATTTTGTTTCCACTATACTGTAGTCTATTAAGTGTGCAATAGCTTTATGTCTAAAACAACAATATACATACCTTAATTAAAAAATACTGTACTGTTAAAAAAATGCTAACCGTCATCTGACCCTTTAGTAAGTTGTAATTTTTTTCTTTCTAATTTTACTGTGAAAGTTTATAGCACAAATTAGGTTTTCATTCAAAAAATTATACACAAATTGTTTTGTGACATTGGCTGCATCCCCACAATGTGTCAGCATTCTCCCCTTTTCCTTTTCCACCCTGGGTTCCCAGTGTTCATTTGTCTAATTTTCCTGTCCCTTCCTGCCTTCTGGTCTTTGATTTTGGGCAGGTGTTGCCCATTTGGTATTACATACTTGATTGAACTAAGAAGCATGTTCCTCACGTGTGTTATTGTTAGTTTTATAGGCCTGTCTAATCTTTGGATGAAAGGTAGACTTCAAGAGTGGCTTCAGTTCTGAGTTAGCAGAGTGTCTGGGGCAATAGTCTCAGAGGTTCCTCCAGTCCCTGTCAGATCAGTAAGTTTGATCTTTTCTTGTGAATTTGAATTTTGTTCTACATTTTTCTCCCGCTCTGTCTGGGACCCTCTATTGTGATCCCTGTCAGAGCCATCAGTGGTGGTAGCTGGGCGCCATCTATTTCTTCTGGGCTTAGGCTGGTGGAGGTTGTGGTTCATGTGGTCCATTAGTCCTTTGGAGTAATATTTTCTTTGTGTCTTTGGTTTTCTTCATTCTCCTTTGCTCTTAACATGATGGGACCAATAGATATATCTTAGATGGCCACTCACAAGCTTTTAAAACACTAGACACTACTCACCAAAGTAGGATGTAGAACATTTTCTTTGTGAACTGTGTTACATCCCCTGAGACCATGATCCCCAGCCCTTGGCCCCAGTAACTTGGTCCCTCAAGGTGTTTGGAGGTGTCTAGGAAGCATCTATGATTTTGCCTTGTTCAAGTTGTGCTGACTTCCCCAATATTGTGTTGTCTTTCCCTTCACCAAAGTTAACACTTGTCTACTATCTAGTTAGTGATTTCCCCTCCCTACTCCTCCTCTCCCTCGTAACCATCAAAGATTGTTTTTTCCTATGTGTAAATCTTTTCTTGTTTTTTCATAATAGTCTCATACAACATTTGTCCCTTTTTGATTGACTTACTTTACTCAGCATAATGCCCTCCAGATTCATCTATGTTATTAGATGTTTCACAGATTCATTATTGTTCTTTACTGTTGCGTAGTATTCCATTGTGTGTGTACCATAATTTGTTTATCCATTCATCTGTTGGTGGGCACTTAGGTTGTTTCCATCTTTTTGCTATTGTGACTAATGCTGCAATGAACATAGATGTGTATATGTCTATTCTGTGATGGCTCTTATTTCTCTAGGATATATTCCTAGGAGTGAGATTGCTGGATCATAAGGCATTTCTATTTCTAGATTTTTAAGAAGGCACCATATAAGTAACATCATGATAAACAGAGAAAAGACTGAAGTTGTCAGGGATTTCATTTTACTTAGATCCACACTCAACACCCAAGGAAGCAGCAATCAAGAAATCAAAAGGCAAACCTGCTGCAAATGATCTTTTTAAAGTGTTAAAAAGCAAAGATGTCACCTTGAAGACTAAGGTGTGCCTGACCCAAGCCATGATGTTTTCAATGACCTCATATGCATGCAAAAGCTGGACGATGAATAAGGAAGATGGAAGAAGAATTGACACCTTTGAATTACGGTGTTGGGGAAGGATATTGAATATACCATGGACTGTCAAAAGAATGAACATATCTGCACAGACAGAATGCTCCTTAGAAGCAAGGATGGCAAGACTATGTCTCACATACTTTGGGCATGTTACTAGAAGGGACCAGTCCCTGGGAAGGACATCATGCTTGGTAAAGTAGAGTGTCAGTGAAAAAGAGGAAGACCCTCAACCGGATGGATTGACACAGTGGCTGCAACAATGGGCTCAAGCATAACAATGGCTGTGAAGATGGCACAGGAGTGAGCAGTATTTCGTTCTGTTGAACATGGGGTTGCTATGAGTTGGAACCAACTTGATGGCACCTAACAACAACAACAACAAGGAGGCACCATATTGTTTTCCATAGTGGTTGTAGCATTTTACATTTCCACCAGCAGTGCATAAGAGTTCTAATCTCCTAGCAACCTTACCAACATTTGTTATTTTCTGTTTTTTTGGTTAGTGTCAGTAATGTTGGGGTGAGATGGTGTCGCACTGTAGTTTTGATTTGCATTTCTCTAATGGCTAATGATTGAAAGCATTTTCTCCTATGTCTGTTAGCTGCCTTAATGTCTTCTTTGGTGAAGTATCTGTTCATATTTTTTGATTTTTGATTGGATTATTTGTCTTTTTGTTGTTGAAGTGTCATATATATTTTAGAGATTAGATCCTTGTTGGATATGTCATAGCCAAATTTTATCCCCCCAATCTGTAGGTTCCGTTTTTATTCTTTCAATGAAGTCTTTTGATGAGCATAAGTGTTTAATTCTTCAGAGCTCCCAGTTATCTAGTTTATTTTCTGGTGTTTGTGCATTGTTAGTTATGGTTTGTATTGTATTTATGCCATGTACTAGGGCCCCTAGTGTTGTCCCTAATTTATGTCTGTATCTCAATTCTCCTCCATTGATCTATGCATCTGTCATTGTACCAGTACCAGTTTAGGTTCTGAGATCAGGTAGTGTAAGGCCTCCTACTTTGTTCTTTTTCTTCAGTGATGCTTTGCTTATCTGGGGCCTCTTTCCTTTCCATAGAAAGTTGGTGATTAGTTTTTCCATCTTGTTACAGAATGATGTTGGTATTTGGATCAGGATTGCATTATATCTGTAGATTGCTTTGGGTAGAATTGACATTTTCACAATGTTGAGTCTCCCTATCCATGAACATGGTATGTTTTTCCATTTATGTAGGTCTCTTGGTTTCTTGCAAAAGTGTTTTGTAGTTTTTTTGTATAGGTCTTTTACATCCCTGGTTAGATTTATTCCTAAGTATTTTATCTTCTTAGGGACTATTATAAATGTATTGTTTTCCTGATTTCCTTTTCACAGTTCTCTTTGTTTGTGTATAGGAATCCAACTGATTTTTGTATGTTGATCTTGTATCCTGCTTCTCTGCTGAATCTTTCTATTAGTTCCAGTAGTTTTCTTGTAGAATCTTTGGGGTTCTCTATGTATAGGATCATATAATCTGTAAATAGGAATAGTTCTACTTCTTCCTTTCCAATTTGGATGCCCTTTATTTCTTCTCTTGCCTTATTGCTCTAGCTAGGACTTCTAGCACAATGTTAGATAAGAGTGGCAATAAAGGACATCCTTGTCTTGTTCCCGTGCTTGGGAGAATGCTTTCAGTCTCTCTCCATTGACAGTGATGTTGGTGGTTGGTTTTGTCTAGTTGCCCTTTATTATGTTGAGGAATTTCCCTTCTATTCCTATTTTATTGAGAGTTTTTATCAGGAATGGGTGTTGGACTTTAAAATGCCATTTCTGCATCAATTAAGATGATCATGTGATTCTTTTCTTTTGTTCTATTTATGTGGTGGATTTTGTTGATTGATTTTCTAATATTGAACCATGTGATGGTTAAGATTATGTGTCAACTTGGCTGGGCCACGATTCTCAGTGGTTTGGCAGTTGCATGATGCTGTGATCACTTCCATGTTGAGATTTGATACAATGTGATCCCCCTCATGATGGGATCTGCTGTAAGTAGCCAATCAGTTGGAAGGAAATTTCCTTGGGCGTGTGGCCTACATTGTATATAAGTGGACATTCTGGCAAGGTTCATGGGCTTTTGCTTGCTCTGGATCCTACAGCTGGCTTCTTGGGACTTGAGCTAGCAGCTTACCAGTGGTCTTGCCTGCCAATTTTGGGATTCATCAATCTTCGCAGCCTATGAGCAAGAGCCTTGCTCTCTGACCTGCTGATCTTGGGTTTGCCAGCCCCTATGGCTACGTGAATCAGGAGAAGCCTCTATCCTGACCCACAGACTTGGGACATTCCAGCCTCTACAACTGTGTGAGCCATTTCCTTGATATAGATCTCTTTCTGTAAATATTTATACACTTTGTTTCTTTGGAGAACCCAGCCTAAGACAAGCCATCCTTGCATACCTGGTATGAATCCCACTTGGTTGTGGTGTATTATTTTTTTGATATGATGCTGAATTCTGTTGGTTAGAATTTTGTTGAGAGTGAGTTGTAATCTTTTTTGCTGGTGGAGGGTCTTGCCTTGATGTTGATGGCTGCTGACTGATCAGGGTGGTGATTGCTGAAGGTTGGGGTGGATGTGGCAATTTCTTAAAATAAGACAACAATGAAGTTTGCCTCATCAACTGACTCTTCCTTTCATGAAAGATTTCTCTGTAGCATGTGATGCTGTCATAGATTGAATTTTATCCCCCCAAAATATCTGTCAACTTGGCTATGCCATGATTCCCAGTATTGTGTGGTTGTCCTCCATTTTGTGATTGATATAATTTTCCTATATGTTGTAAACCTAATCTCTGCCTGTGGTTAATGAGGCAAGATTGGATTATGTTAAAGAGGATTAGGGTGGGATTATAACACCCTTACTAAGGTCACATTCCTGATCCAATGTAAAGGGAATTTCCCTGGGGTGTGGCCAGCACCACCTTTTATCTCTCAAGAGATAAAAGGAAAGGGAAGTGAGCAGAGAGTTGGGGACCTTATACCACCAAGAAAGCAGTGCTGGGAGCAGAGTGCATCCTTTGGACCCAGGGTTTCTGCATGGAGAAGCTCCTAGTCCAAGGGAAGATTGATGAAATAGACCTTCCTCCAGAGCCAACAGAGAGAGAAAGCCTTTCCCTGGGGCTGACACCCTGAATTTGGATTTTTAGGCTACTTTACTGTGAGGAAATAAATTTCTCTTTGTTAAAGCCATCCACTTGTGGTACTTCTGTTATAGTGCTAGATGACTAAGACAGATGCTGTTATACATCATTTTATCCACAGTAGACCTTCTTTCAAAATTAGAATCAATCCTCTTAAACCCTGCTGCTGCTTTATCAACTATGTTTATGTAATATTCTATATCCTTTGTTGTTATTTCAACAATGTTCACAGCATCTTCACCAGGAGTAGATTCCAACTCAAGGAACCACTTTCTTGGCTAATCCATAAGAAGCAACTCCTCATCTGTTAAAGTTTTATCATGAAATTGCAGCAATTCAGTCAAATATTCAGGATCCACTTCTAATTCTAGTTCTCTTGCTATTTCTACCATATCTGCAGTTACTTCCCCTACTGAAGTCTTCAACCCCTCAAAGTCATCCATGAGAGTTGAAATCACTTTCCTCCAAACTGCTGTTAATGTTGACATTTTGACTTCCTCCCATGAATCACGAATGTTCTTGATGGTAAATCCATTCCAGAAGGTTTTCAATTTAGTTTGTCCAGATCTGTTAGAGGAATCTCTATCTATGGCAGCTATAGCCTCATGAAATATATTTCTTAAATAATAAGACTTGAAAGTCGAAATTACTCCTTGATCCATGAGCTACAGAATGGATGTTGTGTTAGCAGGCATGAAAACAACATTAATCTCCTTGTACATCTCCATCAGAGCTCTTGGGTGACCAGGTGCATTGTCAATGAGCAGTAATATTTTGAAAGGCATCTTTTTTTCCTGAACAGTAGTTCTCAACAGTGGGCTTAAAATATTCAGTAAACCATGTTGTAAACAGATGTGTTGTCATCCAGGCTTTGTTGTTTCATTTATAAAGCACAGGCAGAGTAGATTTAGCATAGTTCTTAAGGGCCTTAGGATTTTTGGAATGGTAAATGAGCACTGGCTTCAACTTAAAGTCACCAGCTGCATTAGCCCCTAGCAAGAGAGTCAGCCTGTCCTTTGAAGCTTCAAAGCCAGGCATTGACTTCTCCTCTCTAGCTATGAAAGTCCTAGATGGCTTCTTCTTCCAGTGAAAGGCTGTCTTGTCTACATTGAAAATCTGTTGTTTAGTGTACCCACCTTCATCAATTGTCTTAGCTAGATCTTCTGGATAACTTGCTGTAGCTTCTACATCAGCACTTGCTTGCTTCACCTTGCATTTTTATGTTATGGAAACAGTCTCTTTCCTTAAACCTCAGGAACCAATCTCTGCTAGCATCAAACTTTTCTTCTGCAGCTTCCTCACCTCTCTCAGCCTTCACAAAATTTATGAGAGTTAGGGCCTTCCTCTGGATTAGCCTTTGGCTTAAGGGAATGTTGTGGCTGGTTTGATCTTCTATGAAGACCACTAAAACTTTCTCCATATCAGCAATAAGGTGTTTCACTTTCTTATCATTCATGTGTTCACTGGAATAACACTTTTAATTTCCTTCAAGAACTTTTCCCTTGCATTCACAACTTGGTTAACTGTTTGGCACAAGAGGCCCACTTTTTGACCTATCTTGGCTTTCAACATGCCTTACACACTAAGCTTAATCATTTGTAGGTTTTGATTTAAAGTGAGATACATGCAACTCTTCCTTTCACTTGAACACTTAGAGGCCATTGTAGGGTTACTAATTGGCCTAATTTCACTATTGTTGTGTCTCAGGGAATAGCGAGGCCCAAGAAGAGGGAGTTAGACAGGGTAATAGCCAGTCAGCGGAGCAATCAGAACACACACAACCTTTATTAAGTTTGCCATCTTACATGGGTGAGGTTCGTGGTGCCCCAAAACATTTACAATAGTAACATCAAAGATCACTGATTACAGATCACCGTAACAAATATAATAACGAAAAAGTCTGAAATATTGCAAGAATTACCAAAATGTGACACAGAGACACTAAGTGAGCACATGCTATTGGAAAAATGGTGTCGATAGACTTACTCAACAAGGGTTGCCACAAACCAATTTGTAAAAAATGCAATATCTGCGAAGCTCAATAAAGTGAAGCACAATAAGATGAGTCTTAGGCTGGGTTCTCTAGAGAAGCAAAACCAGTGAAGCATATATATGTCGCAGCGGCAACGGTTGTCGGGGCGGCAGAGACAGTAACCAATGCCACAACTCTTACAGGGAAGTGGGGCCAGGAGGGTCACTCTGAGGAGTCGAACCCCGGCTTCAGTCCCAGGAGTTTATTTTATAGTCAATACAGCAAGCAGTGAAGCAAATAACAGAACAGTGGGCTTTGGA
>NW_004444029.1:9764964-9819512 GCF_000243295.1 Trichechus manatus latirostris | reverse complement strand
GGACAATAGGTTTGGGAAAACAAATCGTGCCTAATCTCTTTCTCATCGCTGACAAGTCTCCAACATGTCATATACAGCATAGAGGCCTGTGGGGGCTGCAGTTGTCAATAGTGCAGCCATGTTTAAATGGCATATATCCCCACATATATATATGCATATATAGAGAGAGACAGAGAGAGACAGAAAGAGAGAGATTTATATCAAGGAAATGGCTCACTCAGTAGTAGAGGCTAGAAAGTCCCAAGACTGTGGGTCAGGCTAGAGGCTTTTCCTGACTAATGTAGCTGCTGGGGCTGGCAAACCCAAGATCCGCAGGTCAGATAGCAGGCATCTGGCTCACAGGCTGAGGAGGTGGATGAATATCAAGATCGGCAGGTAAGCTGGCAGGCTGCCGGCCCACAGACTGCAGAGACTGACAAATCCCTACAAGAAGCCTTGGAGGCCAAGAATAAGTGGAACAACACTTTTTTAAGTGCTGAAAGAAAAGAAAGCTCAATCCAGAATTCTGTATCCAGGGAAAATATCCTTTAAGAATGCAAGTAAACTATAGACACTCTCAGGTGAAAGAAAGCTAACAGAATTTGTTGTCAGCAAACCGGCTGTAAAAGAGTTGCCACAAGTTCTTCAGACTGACGGGAAATGATACCAGAAGGAAACATGGGACATCACGAATGAAGGAAGAACAACACAAATGGTAAGTAAGCTGGTAAATATTATATTCTTTTCCTATTGAGTTCTTTAAAATGTCTGATGGTTGAAAGCAAAAAACAAAACAAAACAAAACAAAAAACTGTAACATTGCCTGATGGGATTTTCAGTTTATTTGGAAGTAATATATAAGACAACTGTAATATAAGGGAGGAGCCCTAGTGGTGCAGTGGCTAAGCGCTCAGCTGCTGACAGAAAGGTTGGTGGTTCGAACCCACCAACCACTCCATAGGAGAAAGATGTGACAGTCTGCTTACTTAAAGAATTCAGCCTTGGAAACCCTATAGGGTGGTTCTACTCTGTCCTATAAGGTTGCTATGAGTTGGAATCAACTTGACGGCAGTGGGTTTGGCTATAACATAAGGAGGGGAGGGTAAATGAACCTATATGGTAGTAAAGTACCTACATTCCATTTAAAGTGGTAAACTATTGGTTCTAACTAAACTATGAAATTAATATGTACATGCTAATCCCTGGAGCCCTGGTGGCACAGTGGTTAAGAGCTTGGCTGCTAACCAAAAGGTTGGCAGTTTGAATCCACGAGCCACTCCTTGGAAACCCTATGGGGCAGTTCTACTCATAGTGACTCATAGGGTCACTATGAGTTGGAATTGACTGGACAGCAATGAGTTTTATGCTAATCCCTAGAGCAATCACTAAAAGACAAAACAAAAAAACTATACAAGGAGATATACTCAAATACTCAATAGCAAAATTATAATACAATGCTAAAAAATGTTCACATAACGTAAAATAGGGCAGAAAAGAAAAAACAGAAGCACATGAAACAGAAGAAACAGAAAACAAATCACAAAATGGTAGACCTAAACCTAAAAAGTCAACTACGACCAGCCACAATAAACCCCAAAATATCATTACTTTAAAAACAAATACCTAAACACCAATTAAGATATTACTGTTGTTGTTGTTAGTTGCCATCAAGTTGATTCCAACTCACGGTGACCCCATGTGTTACAGAGTAGAATTGCTCCATAGGATTTTCCTGGCTGTCACCTTAATGGAAGCAGATCGCCAGGCCTTTTCTTCAGTGGTGCTACTGGGTGGGTTCAAACTGCCAATCTTTAGGTTAGCAGTTGAGCACAAACTGCTTGCACCACCTGTTGTGGTTGTTGTTAGGTGCTGTCGAGTCAGTTGTGACTCATCGTGACCCTGTGTACCACAGAACGAAACACTGCCCAGTCCTAAGCCATCCTCACAACTGTTGCTATGTTTGAGCCCATGTTGCAGCCACCGTGTCAATCCATCTCGTTGAGGGTCTTCCTCTTTTTCACTGACCCTCCGCTTTACCAAGCACGATGTCCTTCTCCAGGAACTGGTCC
This sequence comes from Trichechus manatus latirostris, assembly GCF_000243295.1. Taxonomy (NCBI): domain Eukaryota; kingdom Metazoa; phylum Chordata; class Mammalia; order Sirenia; family Trichechidae; genus Trichechus; species Trichechus manatus. The sequence goes on along the minus strand of NW_004444029.1, from coordinate 9,817,464 downwards.
CTCCTGATAACATGTCCATAGTATGTGAGACAAAGTCTCGCCATCCTCACTTCTAAGGAGCATTCCGGCTGTACTTCTTTCAAGACAGATTACTAGAGATAAAGAGGAACATTACATAATGATAAACGGGTCAAATCACCAAGAAGACATAGCAACCCTACATGTGTAAACACCCAATAGTAGAGTTTCAAGATACATGAAGCAGAACCTAACAGTACTGGAAAGAGAAATAGACAAATCCACAATTATCGATGGAGACTTTAACACACCTCTCTCAGTATTGAATAGAACTAGTAAGTAGAAAACCAGCAAGGATATAGATGAAACAAATAACACCATCAACCAACTGGATCTAATTGACATTTACACAATACTTCATCCAACAACAGCAAAGGACACAGTGCTCATGGAATCTTGGCTAGGATAGATCACATCCTGTGTCCTGAAAGGAACTTTAACAAACAGTAAAATAATTTTTTCTGACTATAATGGAATTAAACTAGAAATTAGTAGCATAGAGATAACTGGAAAATCTCTAAATTCTTAGGAATTCAACAACCTCTACTTTTAAATAATCCATGGAACACAGAGTAAGTCTCAAGAAATTTATACAATGTTTTTTAACTGAATGAAAATGCAGCATATCAAAACATGTGAGATGTAGCTAAAGCAGTGCATAGACAGAAACGTAAAGCTTTAAATGCTTATTTTTTTTTTTAAAGTTGCAAATCAATAATCTAAAAACACTAGAAGGTGAAGATCAATATAAAACCAAAGCAAGAAGAAGGAAGGAAGTGATAAAGATAAGAGCAAAAATCAATGAAGTTAAAAATAGAAAACTAATGGAGAAAATCAAGGAAACCAAAAGCTGGCTCTTTAAAAAGTTCAATAAAGTTGATAACAATCTAGCAAGTGAAAAAAAAAAGAAAGAGAGGAGACACAAATTACTAATACCAGGACTGAAACAGGGCTATCGCCACAGACCCCACAGATATTAATAAAATAATAAAGAGATACTAGGGAGCCCTGGTGGTGCAGAGGTTAAGGGCTATGGCTGCTAACCTAAAGGTCAGCAATTCGAATCCACCAGCTACTTCTTAGAAATCCTGTGGGACAGTTCTACTCTGTCCTATAGGGTCTCTATGAGTTGGAATGGGCTCGATGGCAGTGAGTTTTAGGTTTTGGATGAACAATACTATGCACATGAATTTGACAATTTAGATGAAATGGTCTAATGCCTTGAATACCACAAGCTAACAAAGCTCATCCAACATGAAATCAGTAAGCCAAATAGTTCTATAACTTTTAAAGAAATTTATTTTGAGTAAGAAATATCCAGCCCCAGATTGCTTCACTGAGAATTCAATCAAACATTAAAAGAAGAAATCACACTAATTCTATACAATGTCTTCCAGAAAATAGAATAGAAGTGAACACTTCCCAGAAGAGGCTGGCATCACCTTTATACCAAGACCAGACAAAGATAGTACAAAAAAGAAATAAAATTACAGACCAATATCCTTCATAAACATAAACATAAAAATCCCCAACAAAATATCAGCAAATTGAATCCAGCAACATGTAAAAATAATAATACACCATGACCAAGTGGGGTTTATCTGGGAATACAAGGCTGATTCAATATTCAAGATTAATCAATGTAATCCATTATATTAGAGGTCTAACAAAGAAAAACCACATGATATTATCAGTATAATAAAAGCATTTGAAATTTTAAAACTCATTAATGATAAATAACTGTCAACAAACTGAAAATAGAACTTCTTCAACCTGATATAGATCGTCCGTAAAAACAAAAGCAACAGAACAAAAACTATAACTAACATCATAGTTAATGGTGCAAGACTGAAGATCCGCCCACATAAGACTAGGACCACGGCAAGATGTCCACTCTCACCACTCCTGTTCAGTACCATACTGGAAGTCCTAGCCAATGCAATAAATGAAGAACAAGAAATAAAATGTATACACCTTGGAAATGAAGAAATAAAATGGTCCCTATTCACAACCATGATGGACTACATAGAAAATCCCAAAGGATTACCAAAAAGCTGCTAGCACCAAGGTCACAGGATATAAAGTCAACAGACAAAAATCCACCATGTTTCTATATACAGACAATGTACAATTGGAAAGATAATTTTAAAAAGTAAAACACCATTTACAATAATGCTAAAAAAAAGAAAACTTAGGTATAAATCTAACAAAACAAATACAAGCTCTGTATGCTGAAAACCACAAAATGCTAATGAGAAAAACCAAAGAAGACCTAAATAAATATAGAGAAATACTGTGTTCACGGATTGGAAGACTCAATGTAGCAGAGATGCCAAATTGACCTATAGACTTAGTTCCAAAAAAAATTCCAGCAGGATTTTTTTTTAAGACATAGACAAACTGATTCTAAAATTTACATGGAAATTGAATGAAAATAGCTAAAACACTTGGAAAAGAATAAAGTTGGAGGAATTAATACTACATGTTTTTTTTTTTTCTTTTTATTGTGCTTTAGGTGAAAGTTTACAGACCAAATTCATTTCTCATTCAATGATTTATGCACAGATTGCTTTGTGACATTGGTTGCAATCCCCACAATGTGTCAACACCGTCCCCTTCTCCACTCCAGTTTCGCCTATACTACATGATTTTAAAGCTTGTCATAAAGCAAGAATAGACCTGGCGATCTGCTCCCGTAAAGATTACAGCCTTGGAAACCCTATGGAGCAGTTCTACTCTGTCCTATACGGTTGTTATGAGTTGGAATCAATTTGACAGCACAGTACCACCACAACATAATGCTGTAGTAATGAAGACAGTGTGGTATCCATGAAGAGAGAGACACATAGATCAATGGAACAGAATATCAAGTCCAGAAATAGACTCACCAAATTGGGCCATTTGATTTTTAACAGTTATGCAAAAGCAAGTCAGTGGAGAAACGCTAGTCTTCTCAACAAATGACATCACAGCAATAGAACTTAGACAAAACAAAACCCAAAAGTCTCTACCTAGATTTGCTACAGTCTACAAAAATTTACTCAAAATGGATCATAGATCTAAATGTATAACGTAAAACAATAAAGCTTTTAGACAAAAATAGAATAAAATTTTGTGACCTGGAGTTAGACAAGTGGAGCCCTGGCAGCGCAGTGGTTAAGTGCTCGGCTGCTAACTGAAAGGTCGGCAGTTTGAACCCACCAGCTGCTCCTCGGGAGAAAGTTATGGCAGTCTGTTTCCATAAAGATTACAGCCTGGAAGATTCTATACAAAAAAACAAACAACCCTGTTGCAGTCGAGTCAATACTGACTCATAGTGACTCTATAGGACAGGGTAGAACTGCCTCATAGGGTTTCCAAGGAGCAGCTGTTGGATTCGAACTGCCAATTTTTTGGTTAGCAGACGAACTCTTAACCACTGTGCCACTAGGGCTCCTGTACTACAGGGTTGCAAAGAGAATCTACTCAATGGCAATGGGTGGAGCTAGACAAAAAGTTCTTTGACATGACACCCACAGCACAATATGTAAAAGAAAAAAAATGATAAAGTTAACATTACCCAAACTAAAAATCTTTTGTTCTATGAAAGACATAGTTAAGAGAATGAAAAGACAAGCTACAGACTGGGAGAAAAAAAAAAAAAAATTTGCCAATCACATATCCAAACTTGTATCAAGAATTTACAAAGAAATTTAGGTTCTCAAGACTCAACAGTAAAAAAGCAAACAACTCGATTTAAAAAAATGAAAAGGTGTCCAGCATCATTAGCCACTAGGGAAATGAAGATTAAAACAACAATGAAATATGACACACCTATTAGAATGGCTAAAATAAAAAGCACTGATAATACCAAGTGCTGACAAGGATGAAGAGCAACTATAATTCTCATGTATTTGCTTGTGGGTGGTGGTGCCACTCTGGAAAGCAATTTAGCAGTTTCTCATAAAGTTAAAAAACTTACCACATGACCCAGCAGTTCTGCTCCTGGGTATTTACCCTAGAGAAATGAAAATTTAATGTTCACACGAGAATCTCTACACAGATGTTTACAGAAGCTCTATTCATGATCACCAAAAACTGGAAACAAACCAAATGTCCTTCAGTGGGTAAATAGATAAACAAGCTGATACATACAGACAATGAAATACTACCCGGCATAAAAAAGAATATAGTGACACAAGCAACGATCAGGATGAATCTCGAAGACTTAATGCTGGGTGAAAGAAGCTAATCTCAAATGATTACATACTACGTGATGCAACTCATAGGATATTCTTGAAAGATAATATGGAGACTAGATAGTTATTTCTAATAGAAACATACAGAACAACCCATTCCTTGATCTCAAATTACATTTTAAATTTCAAATCTTAGCACACAATCTTTTTAAAGCAAGTTTTAACAGAAATGTTCCCAATACAATTGGTATGATAAACGCAAAAGCTTCTTTTACATTGCCTAAAGTCCAGTTCCCAAAATTCCAAAAGCTTAACTTATTTGACCATCCAAACAAACTTCCTCGGTAATTCTTTGTCCAGGTAAACATCATTTTTATTACACTTATGGGGGTACAAGCATTGGTAGCATGTTCTAAGGCACGCATAGATGCTATCAATGCTATATTTAAAGCAGTCATTACTTTTGGAAATTTGTCCTTCTGTTCTTTATTTACCTTTGGGATCCCAGATTGTATATGCTGTGTTTCCTGCTTCAAATGGCTGCTCACCTGGTCATATTTATACAGGCTTGATTTTACATCAATCAGAGAAATATTTGGTGTGGTTAGACGATAAATTTCATTAGTAATTTTTATTATTCCTTTGCCCTGTATGGACCCCTGGTGGCGCAGTGGTTAGGAGCTACGGCTGCTAACCCGAAGGCTGGCAGTTCGAGTCCACCAGCTGCTCCTTGGAAACCCATGGGGCAGTTCTACTCTGTCCTGTAGGGTTGCTATTAGTCGGTATCAACTTGACGGCAGTGGGTTTGGTTTTTTTGGTTTGTCTTTTATGGACCAGGAATAATACGTTTTGTCTCCAATAGTAATATTTAGAGTATTAATTAAATTCATGCACCCTGAAGGGGAAATTCTACATTATTACCATCTGTTCAATAAGTTAGATTTATCAAAATTTTAGAGCATGCTATAAAGGTCCAATTTCCTGAATTATCGACAACTAATTGTCTAGGCATTGTGGCCACAGTTGTAGAAACCTGAACATCTGGAACATTAATGTCAGAAATTAGCCAAGTATCATGGTTCCATTCTAATAATTGATCAGGTGGGACATGAATGCCTTCTATGTACAGAGTTGCTTATTCAGCTCTAAGCATCCATTCTCCCTTTCAAAACTGGGGTATCACCACAGGGTGATAATCAACAGTGTCTTTGAGAGCTAAGTTTTTATTTGTCATGCCGCTGTGACTGTTCCATCAATTTACACTTTGTAGGACTGTGCATGACAGCAGGGCTCTAAAATCTACTCGTAATTACTGACACACACTATATACATGGCTTCATTAGTGAAGCTGAGAGTGGTACACACCACCACGAGATCTGATAGGCCTAAGGTTTGTTGAGGAGCCCTGGTGGTGCAGTGGTTAAGCGCTCATCTGCTAACCAAAAGGTAGGCAGTTCGAACCCACCAGCTGCTCCGTGGGAGAAAGATGTGCATGCCGTCTGCTTCCGTAATGTTTACAGCCTTGGAAATCCTATGGGGCAGTTCTACTCTGTTCTGTTCAGTTCTACCCCTACGGGATCCCTATGAGTCACAGTTGACTCAACAGCAATGGTTTTGGGTAAGGTTTGTTTTTACAAGGTGATAGAAATCACCTCCCCCCTTTAACCCCAAAAAAAACCCAAACCCGTTGCCATCAAGTTGATTCCAACTCATAGTGACCCTATAGGACAGGGTAGAACTGCCCTCTTGGGTTACCTAGGCTGTAAATCTTTACGGAAACAGACTGCCACATCTTTCTCCCTCAAAGCAGCTGGTAGGTTTGAACTGCTGACCTTTTGGTTAAAAGCCAAGTGCTTCACCACTGTGCCACCAGGGCTCCTTACAAAGTGATAGAGAATTGTTAAGTCCATGTAAGAAACAGAGACAGAGGAGAGAGACGTATCAAGATGTCTTAGTCTGATTCAGGCGGCTAACAGACACATGAAGAAATGCTCACGATCATTAGCCATTAGAGAAATGCAGATCAAAACTACGATGAGATAACATCTCACCCCAACAAGGCTAGCAGTAATCCAAAAAACACAAAGTCATAAATGTTGGAGAGGTTGTGGGGAGACTGGAACACTTATACATTGTTGGTGGGAATGTAAAATGGTAAACCACTTTGGAAATCGATTTGGCACTTCCTTAAAAAGCTAGAAATAGAAGTACCATAGGATCCAGCAATCCCATTCCTTGGAATACATCCTAGAGAAATAACAGCTGTCACATGAGTAGATATATACACACCCATGTTCACTGCAGCACTGTTCACGATAGCAAAAAGATGGAAACAACCTAGGTGACCATCGATGGACGAATGGAGAAAGAAATTACAGTATATTCACACAGTGGAATGCTATGCACCGGTAAAGAACAATGATGAATCCGTGAAATGTCTTATAACGTGGAGGAATCTGGAAGGTATTATGCTGAGTGAATTTAGTCAGTCACAAAAGGACAAATATTGTATGAGACCACTATTATAAGAATTGAAGAAAGGTGTAAACACAGTAGAAAACTTTCTTTGATGGTTACGAGGGTAGGGGGAGGGAGGGAGAGTGTTATTCACTAACTAGACTGAAACCCTGGTGGCGTAGTGGTTCAGAGCTACAGCTACTAACCAAAAGGTCGGCAGTTTGAATCCACATAGGTGCTCCTTGGCAACTCTACGGGGCAATTCTACTCTGTCCTATGGGGTTGCTATGAGTCGGAAATCTACTCGACAGCAGTGGGTTTGGTTTTCGGTTTGGTATACAAGAGGAGGAGTTGTTGGCTCCCCAGAAGTGGAGAGTTCGGTTGAGGCAGAAGATGTTGGCAATTCAGTGCCAGACAGTGCACACGGCAGAATAGTAATATTTGAAGAATGCATAGAAATCTGCGCCGTTGGTTTGGGATCTGCTGCAATGAGTTAGCCTGCTAAGACAAAAGGCTTAGAGCAGGAAACACAAGCAATAGGGCAACGTAAGCTTTTCGGTGACAGATCAAAAACTGATTAAATAGGAATTAGAGAAGTGTCCTTACTCTATAGAAGCTTAGCTTTTCTGTAGTTACCCAGAATGTTTTTTAGTGGCTGTGGCAATAATTTCTTTACTACATGACTTACTGTCAGATTTTATAAGGACTTTTCCAGTCAGTGTGTTTTCAAGCGCTGAACCATATAGTAAAGCCATTAGCAACTACCCACGAATTTATATACAAACACATATAATTCTCTGTCCTTCCGTTAGGGTTTGTCTGATTGCTAAGTTCACAGCCATCAGTTTTGCAAATTGTGCCAATTTACCTACGCCTTCCTTGGTTAGGGTCACGCCCTCTGACGTTCTCAAGGCCACAGCCTTACAGCGTATTCCAGATGGGGTCATGGTAGCCCAACCATCCATACACCATGTGTTGATGGGTGCCAAAGGACCAGGGCAGCCCCCATTGCCTAACTACTTGGACTTGGATTGGCTCATCCCTTAGAAATTCCGGCAAGCCCATTATTGGTAATGTTGAGACTTCCTCTGCTAACACAGAGGGTCGACCGTCCACCCATATGTCCCGCTCGGAAATATACCATTTACAGTTGAGGACTCTCTGGTCAGATGTCACACCTTTTTGTTTGTCAGGCGTCTGTCGGATCCACACCAGGATGGGCTGAGGTATGCAGAAGCTGAATACTCCTTTTTTCAGTAAGTGGCTCTGTGTGTTGTAGTGCTTTATACAAAGCCCACGTATGTTTTTCCATTGGGGAATGTTTGTGTTCCACCCCAGGAAATTTGTTAGATCAAAAACCAATCAGGTTAAATTTAAAGTCTGTAAGATTTTTTTAAGCCATAATGGCCCTATAGCAAAACCTGGTGAATACAGACATTCTCCTCTGAGTTTTCATTCAAAGTGCATAAGCGCAAAAGTCTGATATGTTTGCACTGCTTCTTTGAAAAGTATTAGGGAATATTCCTGGGTAGGTCCCCAAGTAAACATCTTGCTCTTTCTAGTTGTTTCATAAAAGTAGTCTTTTTTAGGGGGGAGGGCTAAATATCTTTATTTGAAGAAGACCTTTATTAATATACTATATTCAAGGAAGAAAACTAATTGTCTTTCAGTTTTTCCCCTCCCTTTGCTATAATCTTTTTTTCTTAATTTTATTTTGTTGTTGAGAATATACACAGCAAAACATACACCAGTTCAACCGTTTCTGCATGTACAGTTCAGTACATTGATTACATTCTTGGAGTTGTGCAACCATTCTCACCCTCCTTTTCTGAGTTGTTCCTCCCCCATTAACATAAACCCACTGCCCCCCAAGGCTCCTATCTAATCTTTACAGTTGCTGTTGTCACTTTGATCCCATATAGATAGTTCTTAAAAGAGCACAATGCTCCAGGCAGACATTTTTTACTAGTAAAGCTTGACTATTGTTTAGCTAGACAATTTTAAGAAGACTTTAGGGAATATTCTTAGTTTAAGTTTTGAAGAGCACCTCAGGGCAATAGTTTCAGGGGTTCATCCAGCCCCCTTGGCTCCAGAAAGCCTGGAGTCCATGAGAATTTGAAATTCTGTTCTGCATTTTTCACCTTTGATCAGGATTCTTCTATAGACTCTTTGATCAGAATGTACAGTAAGGGTAGCCAGGCACCATCCAGTTCTTCTGGTATTATGGCAAAGGAGGCAGTTGCTCATGGACGCATAAATGTAATCTTAAGCGTGGTATCTGTTGTTTCCAATATCCAAATAAAACTGTTAGTTTTTTTTGTTTCTTCTTTGGTAATGGGGGTAATAGCTGTAATAATTTGTTGATTACAGGATTAAGAATAGAAAACCAAGAGCAAATTGTCCTAGGACACTTTAGACTCGGTATGAGTTGCCTCGGCTGCTTCCCCCATGTGAGCCTCAGCAGTGGTTCCTCTTTGAGCAATTCCATCTTGACTGTCTTGATGTACACACAACATTGATTACCAACTCAGGCACAGGCACCATCTTAAGAGACTAACATATAATCTAAAACTAACCTGTTTTGTAAATTTTGCAGTTCTCAGGAGATGGTCATTGTGATGTTAATGTTATGGGTTAACTTGGCTAGGCTATGATTCTCAGCGATTTGGCAGACACGATGTAACCATCTTCCATTTTGTGAGCTGAGGAGAAAGGGGAGTTTCCTTGGCAGTATGACCTGTCTCTGGCATCTAAATGGATGTTCTGGCAAAGCTTGCTCTTTCTTGGCCCTGCACTGTTCTCGTGGCCTGACTTCGAGTTCTTGGGACGTAAGTCTGCAGAAGTCTCTGGCATGTGACCTGACCTACAGATTTTGGATTCACCAGCCTCGTGAGCCAGCAAAGGCCTCCAGCCTGCCACCTGACTTGCAGGTTTTGGGTTCTTCAGCCCCTGCAACCACAGGAGCCAGCTGAGGTCCTCAGCCTGTCGCCTGACCCATGAATTTGGGACTTGCCAAGCCCCACAATTGTGTGAGCCATTTCCTCACAATTTCATGAGCCATTTCCTTGAAGTAAAGTTCTCTCTCTATTTATGTATGCTTCACTGGTTTTGCTCCTTTACAGAACCTGGAGACGCTCATTAAAGCAGATCCTAACTGTTGTACTGAGTTCTGTAATTCCAAACCAATTCTTTTAAAACTCATTTGGAGCCTGATAATAATTCTTTAAATGCATGACATACTAATACGAGATGAAAAGAAAATTACAACTGAGCCTCCAAATAGAGACTATTTGGCCCTTTAGCACTAAGGGCCAAAGTTATAGACAAGCTAATGTCCTTTTCAAGCAAAGAAGAGCTTAATGCTAGAGTCTGCAGAAGGAATATTAGCTTGATACCACAATTCAGAATATATTCCAAGTAGGGCTCTGTAACCATCTAGATTTTAATTTTTAATTTGCTCTCTCTAGAAAGTCTCTTAAGGAGGTTATTTCAAATTTATTAGATTAGTGTCCGAGTTTTCTAATTCGCCCTGTAAATGACCAATGTTATCAAAAGAGAGTGAATCCTAGAGAGATCACTAGAGTGTAATGCTTAGCCATCTGATTTTGTTTTTTTAAATGGGCCACATCTGGTTGTATAAGGAGGTGGCTGGAACAATTACTCCTTCGCCTAAGAGGTTTTATAATTTTATCCACGCTGACTTTAAATACACCTTTGAAGTTGTGTTGTGGAGTAATAACAATCTTTTTTGTTGGGCTTGAACCAGGGGTCATGTTGTTCCAAGGACTGCCAGCAACCATTCTTCAGTAAGGAGAGTAGGCCCAGGTGGCATGAAAACTGGGAGGTGGAGAGACACACCGCAGAGTGAGAAGCTGGGTTCTGGCCATGTATTTTGAGCCTGGAGTCCAGTGTTTCCCAAACTGAACTGGGTGATTAAAAATTCCAGACTCCTTCCCAGCCCCACTCCATCAGAATCTGTAAGGAGGTCCCAGGAAGGTGCTCTAGTCTCTACTGAAGCTCGCCCTAATGCTGGAGTGTTCAGGAATACGAACCAACTGATTTCCTTTATGGTTTAAGAGAATTTTAAATTGGTCTGTTACTTGCAGCAAACATCCTAAATGACAGAGGTGAGCTAGATTTGGTTCCCTTAGGTTTTTCAGTCTTTATTTTGCAGACAAGTAAGCGTAAGCTCTCAACGAAATATTTTACTTACTTACCTTTGATGAAATTTAAAGGACAACCTCTGTTAGGATTTCTCTGGAAAAAAAAGAGCAGGTTGAGAAATAGACCTTTTTAATCTCTCTTCCCTCCCATAACTCCTCCCTTTGGCCCTGGACACCTGGTTAAACACGCTCCGTCTGAGGTTCAGAATCACTTCCAGACATCCCAGCCCGTCCCTCTGCACAATGAAGCTCAGCTCTACAAACCACCGCATACCTCTGAGCGATGGAAATAGCATTCCCATCATCGGGCTTGGTACCTACTCTGACCCTAAGTCGGTAAGCTTATCCCTCTCTCTTTTCTTAACTCTCTTGTCCAAAGCCTAAGCTGGGCTGCATTTGGAATGCTTCTCATTGATTTACTTTTGTCACAATCAAAGCAACCTCCAAGGACTACTGTTTGCCTGAGTGGACACTGAGCTAAAGGTTAAACTAAGCTGGTAAATGTTTCCCTTCTGCTTATATTTCTGCTTAGAAATTATTTGGGATTAATGAATGAGACGTGTCTGCTTTCTCTTCTGAAATGCAGCTGAATGCTGATCATTAGAGTAAATGGAGGCATGTGAATTTCTGAGCTTATGGTTTGTGAAGATTTTAAAGTTTATATTTGAGAATTTTTCGTTTAGTCTAACAAACACTTTCCCCTTCCCATCGAGTCGATTCCAACTCATAGCCACCCTACAGGACAGAGTACAGGGTTCCTGAGGCTATAATCTTTATGGAAGCAGACTGCCACTTCTTTCTCTTGCGGAGCGGCTGTTAGGTTTGAACCGCCGACCTTTGGGTTAGCAGCCAAGCGCTCAACCACTGTGCCAGCAGGGCTCCTTAACAAATACTTAGTGAGTAGCTACCATGTGCTAAGCACTAGGCTATAGAAGTAGCAAAGATGAAGACAGCCTAGTCTAGGGTTAAAAACCTAGTAGGGAAGGCTGACTCTGGCAGCTAATTGCAGAACACCGAAGAGGAACACATGCTGCCCGGGAACGGTAAACAGTGTCCCTCTGAAACTGTAAACAGGAAAGGGAAGAGTTAAATTCGACTGTGAAGATTGAAGTGGATTTCCTTTCAAACATGCTAAAGTCTCTGCTTAGAAGAAGACTATCTTTCTGCCTTCCTTACTGTAGTCCAACAGTTAATGCTGATGGCCAGGATGAGAGTGGTCTATGTAGAAACACTACTGAAATGTGTGAGATCATGTTGGAATGAACTCTGTAAAGCTAAGGATGAATCAGCCAGGCAGAGAAGCGGAGTTGAGTCAGGACATTTCAGGCACAAGGATCCATATGATCTGTCCCGGGAAGGCCAAGCCCATGGTAGCTGGCTCACGGAGTTAACAGCGGAGACTGATGGGGCTGAATCTGGAAATGTCAGCAAAGAATCGGGTCAAGGGATATCTCTTCTTAGAAACCCAACCCCCAGCCTCCACTCACAGATTGTCCTCTCTGTGTGCTCACGTCGCCCGCCCCTGGGCTCAGTTCTATCACAGCAGTCTTCACACTGTGTTATCATCATTGTTTCTCTGCCAACTTCCCCACTGACTTGGGGAAGCCCATCAGGAAAGGAGACCATGGTAGGGTCAGCGTTGTATTTCCCAGGACAGTGTCTGGTATATAATGGCTGTTCAGCTGATGTTTGTCACATTAATACAACAGTTTATGAAAAGAGATGCATATGTATGTGTGCATCAGACAATACCGAGGTGTCCGTGAATACAATAATAGCTGAAATTTACTGAACACTTACTTAACCCTGTGCCAGGAACTCTCCTAATTGTTTTACATTATTTGCATTTTCTAATTTAGTCCTCTTAATGTTCTGAAGTAGATGCCACGTATCCTCATCGTATAGCTGAAAAAATGAAGGCATGGAAGGATTAAATCAATTGCCCCAAGGTTATAAAGCTAAGGGATGGAGCTTAGATTTGAACCTGTGCACTTTGGCTCCAGATGCTATGCTCTGAACCCCTAGACTGCATTGCCTTCTATGAATGCTTTACGAGGCTCAGGGAAGCAGCATTATTTCTATGACTTTCTACGTGGATTTCTGTATGTGAAAGTGTCCCTTGTTGTCTTGTGCTGTCGGGTCGATTCTGACTCATGGACACCCCATGTGTTACAGGGTAGAACTGCTCTATAGGGTTTTCATGGCTGGAATTGTTACAGAAGCAGATTACCAGGTCTTTCCTTCTGTGGTGCCTCTGGGTGGGTTCGAACCTCCAACAATTTGTGCCACCCATGAAAGCGTGAAGGTGCCTAGGAATGAATATATACATAATCTGAAACTCATGGGGGTGTAAGGTGCTGTGTCTGCTAATAAGTATTATTAAAGTACCTACTATGTGCTTACAGGAACTCTGGTGGTGCAGTGGTTAAGTGCTCGGCTGCTAACCGAAAGGTCGGTGGCTCAAATCCACCAGCGGCTTCTGGGGAGAAAGATGTGGCAGTCCGCTTCCCTAAAGACTATAGCCTTGAACACCCTACGGGGCAGTTCTACTCTGTCCTATAGGGTCTCTATGAGTCGGAATTGACTCGACAGCAGCAGGTTACGTGCTTAGTGGGTGTGCTGGCGGTTCAGTGGTAGCGTTCTCACTTTTAGGCCCGGCTTGATTCCTGGCCCATAAACCTCTGTGCAGCGCCCCTCATCCCTTAGTGGAGGCCTGCATGTTGCTATGATGCTGAGCAGATTTCACTGGAGCTGCCAGACTAAGCCAGACTAGGAAGAAAGGCCTGGAGATCTACTTCTAAAAATCAGTCAGTGAATACACTGTCGATCACAACAGTCAGATCTGAAAGCGATCGTGGGGACTGCGCAGGACCAGGCAGTATTCCTTCCTGTGTTCATGAGGTCGCCTTGAGTCAGGGGCCCGCTCGACAGCAGCTAGCAAGGACAGCAGCAGCTGTGAAGCAGTGTCCATGAGCCGTGTCCTTCTTAGTAATCACTCAACTAAAGGAAAGCTCTATTTCTCTTCTCCTGCCTCCCACCATCCTCATTTCAGACCGTGAAGGGGGCCTGCACCGCATCCGTGAAAACTGCCATCGACGTGGGCTACCGGCACATCGACGGGGCTTACATCTACGGAAACGAGCATGAGGTGGGGGAGGCGATCCGGGAGAAAATAGTGGAAGGAAAGGTGCGGAGGGAGGACATCTTTTACTGCGGAAAGGTGAGCCCTGCCTTCCACTCTCCATGTGGGAATGTGGATCTCGCGTCGCTTTTCTCTGTAAAAAGTGCTGGGCTCCCCAGAAGCAGCATTTCTCCTTCTCCTGCCAAGAGCTTAACTCATAAAGCCCTTGTCGTGGGGTGGATTCTGACTCACAGCCACCCTGTAGGACAGAGTAGAACCACCCCATAGGGTTTCCAAGGCTGTCATCTTTACGGAAGCAGATTGTCACATCTTACTCTGGAAGAGCGGCCGGTGGGTTGAACTGCCGACCTTTCAGTTAGCAGCCGAGCGCTTCACCACTGCGCATCCAGGGCTCCTGGAAAGTTCTCAGTGAATGGTAATGCCATCATAATTGAAGGGTGATCAGAAATAGGAAATACAGGAGAAAGGCAGTGGTGAAAACTAATGCTACTTGTGTATTGATTTATTTACATTGTGCCTTGATCCAGAAAAGATTTAAGGAAGCTTGCGTACATTTAACTGAGCAAGATAAAATGAATTTAAAATAAATGAGAAAAAAAAAAAGGCAGAGAGAACATTAAGGTAGGAAATATAAGATGGATCCATGAGTGAGTTTAGAGCCCACAATGCCAGACATTTTTCTCTAAGCTTCCTGGTAGCCAGTGTGAAGAGGGAAACATGATCACATCCATGATTCGTGGGCTCCAAAAACAAAAAACAACAGGAGAAGCACAACTGCTCTTGATACCAAAACCAGAGAGGAATTTCCTCCTTTGATCCCCACAGAGAAGACGTTGCTTAACACATCTCTTGACGTTTTGCTCACAGTAAACTTGACAGTGAACCTCAGAGATAAGACTGATTTAACCATTAGGCACCAGAAAGAAGAGCAGTGCTTGGGGGCTGTGGAATTTCTAAGGGTCTCAAACATGTTTGAGACCTGAAAAGATGTTATCAGACCTGAAATATGAACAGCAAAAAGCAAAAAAACTCTGAAATCAAGTCATTATTTCGAGAGCAAAATTATGAAATGTGTCTCAAACTTTTGAACAAAAACAATAGAATGTAGGGCGTTGGGTGCCTTTGAATATGCTTGATGGGAACAGAACCTGTCCTCCAAAATCATGAGAGCCCGGGGCACACAGAGATTTTGAAACCGCCCTGTCTAGGGTTTCGCTGGTGCTGATTTTTGCAGCCTCCGCTGATCTAAGCTGAGAGCATCAGATCACACTGCTAGTGCCCTGTCTCCCTCCTCTTCTTTTTGTTCTAATTATTCTTTGTATTAATGTACTTATTTATTTTTGTTTGCTAAGTTTTATTTATTAAGTTGAACTGTCAGCCTGGGTCTCTTTGAAGGAAACTTCCAATTGTCATCAAGTCGATTCCCACTCACGGGTGACCCCTTGTGTGTCAAAGTAGAACTGTGCTCCATTGGGTTTTTCAAAAGTAGATCACCAGGCCTGTCTTCTGAGGCACCTCTGGTGGATTCGAACCTGCCAGCATTTAGGTTAGTGGCCAAGCACTTAACCATTTGCGCCACCTAGCGGCTCCTTCCTCCTCTTCCTTTTAACACATTATAATTTGATTTGGGATTGTTTTGGATTAGCTGTCTGCTGGAGAAATAAAAGACTGACAGTCTTATCAACAGATGAAATGACTTTGTTCTTCTAAAATA
The DNA here is from genome assembly GCF_000243295.1 of Trichechus manatus latirostris. Lineage (NCBI taxonomy): Eukaryota > Metazoa > Chordata > Mammalia > Sirenia > Trichechidae > Trichechus > Trichechus manatus. The sequence goes on along the minus strand of NW_004444029.1, from coordinate 9,801,792 downwards.
GCATGGATTTAATTGATCGTTTATTGATTCCCAAAGGAAGGACTGCTGTTACTTATTTATTTCTAATATTATTTTTATGAGCTGTTCTTACCAGGTCTGCCCATAGTACCTCCACACCAGCGGTTCCCTTCCTCAGGAACCTGTTCAGGTACTTTGGAGGGTGTACCAGGAAGTTGCACTGCTCAAAGCTAGATGTTCTCTGGCAAGTTTCTCAAGATTTTTTTTTTTAAATGGTTAAGATAGGTATCTGTTTACAGATACTAAAAAAACCCCCAAAACCCAGACCACAATGTCTGTGACCGGGCTTCATGAGGGGTGGTTGGAAGTGAGTCCCAGGAGGGTGGGACTGCCTCCAATTTTACCTGTTTTCACCGAGAAGATTTCATTAGAAAAAGAAAAGCAGAGAGCAGAGTGGTTTCTTGTACTAAAAGATTGAAACCACCCTTCTGTGGCCCTCAGCGTGCTCCACCTATGTTGCTGTGAGTCAATTTTCTGACTCATAGTGGCCCTATATGACAGAGTAGAACTGCCCCATAGGGTTTCCTAGCCTGTAATCTTCACAGGAGCAGATTGCCAGGTCTTTCTCTCGAGGAACGACTGGTGGGTTCACACCTCCAGCTTTTTGGTTAGCAGCCAAGCATTTAACCGTTGCATCACTAGGGTTCCTTTGCCAAGAACTTAGGGACTCATTAACCCTCCGAAGGTCAGGGAGAATCTTCCTCTTCAAACATGGGCATTGATTCACGATAATGTATGAGAAGCCAAATTGATAATCAGATCAGTTCGGGAGCGGAGGGAAAGGAGAGTTCACATTGCATAAGGATTTGTCAAAGCTGTCTTTAAAAGAGCAGCCTTCTTTGTCTTTTGCACGTGCTAATTTGGACATGGATTGTTATTTTTTTTTAATTGAGACAATTCACGTCCCATAAAATTCACCATGATAAAGCATCAACTATTCAGTAGTTTTTAAAAGTATTCACAAAGTGCAACCACTGCTTAATTCCAGAACATTTTTATCACTCCGAAAAGAAACCCTGTACCCATTATCAGTTTCTGCCTGTTCTCCCCTCCTCCCAGCCCCGGCAACTACTGATCTACTTTCTGTCTCTATAGATTTCCTATTCTGGACATTTTGTAGGGATGGAGTCATACAATATGTGGCCTTTTGTGACAGACTCCTTTCATTTAGTATAATGTTTTCAAGTTTCATCCAGGTTGTAGCGTGTACCAGTCCTTCATTGCTTTTTTTATGGCTGAATAATGTTTCATAGGATGTGTATACCACATTTTGTTTAGATCACTCACTACCATCTGAGCAATAGAAATCGCCCGTATTAGGGCTCACTGTCCATTGAAGAGCAATCAGAAAGATAGAGCACTGTGATTAAAATTAGGCCAATGGAAACCTAAGATGTAGATTTATAGACAGCTTTGCAGGACTAAGGAGCCCTGGTGGCGCAGTGGTTAAGAGCTCGGCTGCTAACCAAAAGGTGGGCAGTTTGAATCCACCAGCTGCTCCTTGGAAACCTTATGGGGCAGTTCTACTCTGTTCTATAGGGTCGCTAGGAGTTGGAATCAACTCAACAGCAACAGGTTTTGGCTGCGGGAATAGAGCTGTACAGCTTTATAGAACCTGTAATACGGTTTTCCTGAATGTTCTAGAGAGAACAAGATGTTGCTTTGACTCTCCCACTTCCCCAACCTCTCCTTCCCCCCAGCTCCTCATTCAGGCTCTGCTTGAACACTGTGTAACTCCAGGACTGTGGTGGTTTTTTCTCCTTGTCTTGGTCAGGGTCCTCTAGAGAAGCAGAACCAGTGAGGGAGAGATATATATATTTAAGGAACCAGTGTTCCTTCAGACCAATCTCTCTCTCTCTCTCTCTCTCTCACACACACACACACACACACATACACTCAAATGCATATACAAACACATACACACACACGCATCTCTTGGTTCTGTTTTTCTGGAAAAGCCTGACTAATACAATCGCAAAAAACTTCTAGTTATTTTTCTTCAAAACTTATCTGATCTTTCCCCCAAGGTCTGGGAAAATCAGATTTAGTTAGGAAGCCAGTTGTAAAAATCTAGCTATTAAATGCAGCGTAACTCCTGGCACGAGTTAGCTCGACGGGTGGGACACAGACTAGACACAGCCATTAGGATTGACCCACCCTACTCACTGCGTCCACTGCCTCTGAGGCTGCTTTCAGGCCTCACGACCACCTGGCTCTGCCAACATAGGGCAGGAGGCGCCGGGTGACAGGAGGAAAACCAGCTGGAACTCATGTACACCTCAGGTGGGTCCTCTGTCTCTGCCCTGCTGACGTGCCGACGACAGGTAATTTCCTTGGTCAGGTCAATAAGAGTTTGTGACTTTGTGTCCTTGAGGCCTGCTCCAACACAGCGGTGGACAAGGGTTCAAACTGGCAGTCAGACTCATGAGATGCAACCCCACCTTTCCCCAGCTTTCTCGAAGAATTCTGGGTAGGAGATACAGCATTCACGGCATTTTCGTCTCATTGGGAAGCTCAGCAGCTACCATGTGCCCAGCCTTCTTTGTCCCCTCACTTGCAGGGGCACAAACCGTGGCCGTCACAGAAGAGCTCCAAGGTCTGTGTGTCTCACTTTGATAGACGCCACAGCCTTGCTTTCTGCGGTGAAATGAGTTCCTTTTTGTGGGCTTTTGCCTTGGTTCTTCGGAAAAACAGTTTGAGAGATTTTCCCCCTAAACCCTGAGGAGTTACATTTGCCCTAGTTCTCTATCCCAGAGGATTTGTTACTTTTGTTGACATCCATTGACTTTTCCTGGGCAAGCCCTAAACAACTTGTGGTTTGAGACTTTTTGTCTGGCCCTGGGCTGCAGCCTGCCCGGTGACTGGTCTACTTTACGCACCGTGCAAGGATTGGTCAATATATTTACACAAAGGAAGTGACTCTAGCTTATATGAAGAGCCTGTGGCCTCCCAGTGAGGGGATTGGTCAGTGCATGGCCTTGGTGGAAGGACCATGCCTTGAAATTGATGAGCAGTTTGCTTATATAGGTAGCCAAGCCCACAGAGATTGGCAGACAGACAGATAGAAGAAAGAAAGAAGCAGAAAGAAGAAAAGGCAAGCAGAGAGAAGCAGAGAGAGAGAGGAGATGAGGAGCCTGTAACATGGGTCAAGGGCTGTAACACTGAATACAGCAAGAGGCTCAGAAGGGGCTCTGTGGCAGAGCTGGTGGTGACAGCAGAAACCTACTGCTAGGAACGCAGCTAAGAGAGCTGAGCAAAGCTGCTGTGCCGGCTGTGAGCTGGGTCGGTTAGCAGTGGAGAGGCTGACGGCAGGGAGGCCGAAGGCAGAGAGGCCTGTCCTGAGGAGGCTGAGAAGAAGGCTGTCCTCAGGGGGACGACAGGAGCCTGTTCTGAGATGGCCGAGAGGGGGTGTGCACAGCTGAGAGGGGGCGAGCAGGGCAGGAAGAAGGGTCTGCTTGCTTGCGTGGCCCAGAGGAGCTTAGAGAGCTGTCTTGCGCTGAAGAGGGGAAGGATGTGCTCTCCACTTCCAGGGAGCCTTCCAGACTCTGCCTACGTGCTTCCTGATCCTTGTCCCAAGTTGTAGGCTGTTGGTCTTAATCCCGAATTGTACCCTGTTACTTCCTTAATAAACTACTTAACTGTAAGTATGGTCTGTGAGTTGTGTGCACCATTGCAACAGATTATCAAACCCAGAAGAAAGCAGAGTGCCATGGGAGGGTCAGCTGGTGTCAGAACTGGTAAAAAAGTCAGAGAGTGGAAATATGCCTGACTGCCACCACATGGGAGTCAGCTTTGTGTTGATGGTGAATTTAGACAGGTTCTGACGCTACTACCACCATTTTACAATTTCTCACCAGGTTCTCTATTGTTCTAGTAGAGTAGGAGTCCCTGGATGGTGCAAATGGTGAACACACTCCACTGCTAACAGAAAGGTTAGTGGTTTGAGTCTACCCAAAGGCCCCTTGGTAGAAAGACCTGGTGATCTGCTTTTGAAAACTCAGGCATTGAAAACCCGATGGAACGCAGTTCTACTCTGACACACGTGGGTCACCATGAGTTGACTCAAAGGCAGCTGGTTTTGCTGGTCCTAGTCGTGTGGGTGCAAAGCCCAAATCGCAGCTCATGTTGGAACAGTTTCACAGATGAGGATTCCCTAGTAAACAGGGCAGATAAACATCTCACATTCATCTTAACTCTGCGCTCGCTGGCAGGTCATTCTCCCAGACTGGTCTGGGCCTCTCAGGTCTGGTGCTGAGCTTTCTTCACAGGGCTCTTGCCCGGTGACATAATGTCAGCCTCCACTCATGAGGCGATCCTGCCTCCCTGGACCACTAGCTGAGGACACAATTAACGAGCCAGATAAAGTTGTGCTCTGGGTTTCCAGAGCATCTCATACATATTTTTACAATGACATTAGAAGAGTGGATAAAAAGTATATGAATACTTTTTTTATGAGACAAGATTAATCGACTTCCATATCCTGCTACCTGCATTGGCTCAGGGCACTCATTTCACCCCACAGAAGTGTTCTGGGTTGGCCTCCTCTGGGGAGCTTGAAAAAGCCCATGGTAAGGCTAGGAGCAGAAATTACTGAGCAGCCCACTCCCTCTGACCATATTTTACAGTCTGTCTTTTATCTGTCATAGCCAAATGCCTTTCCTCCCCTAGAACTCATTCATTACCTCCCCATCGTCTTCCCCGCAAAAGCCCTCTGATTAACACTCAAAGTTGAAGCCAAACTGTTCTCCAGAGACTTTAACTGCGAGAGCCTTTCTTTTAGGGAGGCGATATTGCTCTTCTCTGACACGGTGAGATTTGTGTTTGTGGCTCAATTTTCCAACTAGCCCATTGTTTAGGGATATAGCTGGGTGGTAAAAACAGTTAATGTGCTCGACTGCTAGCTGAAAGGTTGAAGGTTCGAGTCCAACCAGAGAAACCTCAGAAGAAAGTCCTGGTGGTCTACCTCCAAAAAAATCAGACATTTAAAACTCTGTGGAGCACAATTCTACTCTGCACACACATGGGGTCACCATGAGTTGGAATCTACTCCATGGCAACTTGTTCCCAGCTGGTCCTTCTTCTAATTAGTCAGTGTCAATGCCATAGAGGTATTAACATATTTTTAATATCATCTTTGCATATGTAGGCAGTAAAATTATAAAGAAAAGCAAGGCAATGATTAACTTTGAAGTCAGGATATTGGTTATTGTAAAAACTGCATGGGGGCAGTGTCTGATAAAATGTAACTGAGAGAAGATTATTCCCTTGCTCTGAGCCTCATGAGGTAACAGCATAGCAAAACCTTTAAGGGACTTTATAAAAGTGAGACTATACAATATTTGTCCTTTTGTGATTGACTTATTTCACTCAGCATAATGTCCTCCAGATTCATCCATGTTATAAGATGTGTTGCGGACTCCTTGTTATTCTTTATAGTTGGGCAGTATTCCATTGTATGTACCGCATTTCGTTTATCCTTTCATCTATTGATGGACACTTAGATTGTTTCCATCTTTTTGCTTTTGTGAATAATGCTGCAGTGAACATGGGTGTGCATATGTCTATTCATGTCACTGCTCTTATAGCTCCAGGATACATACCTAGGAGTGGGATTGCTGGATCGTATGATATTTCAATTTCTAGCTTTTTGAGGAAGTGCCATACTGTTTTCCATAGTGGTTGTACCATTTTAGAATCCCACCAGCAGTGTAAAAGAGTTCCTTCCAGTCCCCCCACAGCCTCACCAGCATTTGTTGTCTTGTTTTTTTGATCAGTGCCATTTTTTCAGGGGTGAGATGGTATCTTATTGTCGTTTTGATTTGTATCTCTTGGCGCAGTGGTTAAGAGCATGGCTGCTAACCAAAAGGTCAGCAGCTCAAATCCACAGATGTTCCTTGGAAACCCCATAGGGCAGTTCTACTCTGTCCTGTATGGTTGCTACGAGTCAGAATCAACTCGACGGCAATGGGTTTGGTTTGGATTTTTTAAAACAGCTACTGATTGCGAGCATCTTTTCATGTATTTGTTGGTCACCTGAATGTCCTCTTTGGTGAAGTATCTGTTCGTGTCCTTTGCCTATTTTTTGATTGGATTGTTTGTCTTTTTGTTATTGAGTTGTTGAAGTTTTCTATGTATTTTAGAGATCAGACCCTTATCGGATATGTCATTGTCAAAGTTTTTTTCTCAGTCTGTAGGTTCTCTTTCTACTCTCTTGGTAAAGTCTTTTGATAAGCATTAAGTATTTAATTTTTAGGAGGTCTCAGTTATCTAATTTATCTTCTGTAGTACATGCATTTTTAGTTTTGTTTGATAGACTATTTATGCCAAAAAATTAGGTATTCTAATTTTGACCCTGGAAAACTTTGGAGGAAGATTCATAAACAACCTGAGATATGCAGATGACACAACCTTGCTTGCAGAAAGCAAAGAGGACTGGAAGCACTTACTGATGAAGATCAAAGACTACAACCTTCAATATGGATTATACCCTGTCTTAGTTATCTAGTGCTGCTATAACAGAAATACCACAAGTTGATGGATTTAACAAAGAGAAATTTATTCTCTCACACTCTAGTAGGCTAGAAGTCCAAATTCAGGGCGTCAGCTCCAGGGGAAGACTTTCTCTGTAGGCTCTAGGGGAAGGTCCTTGTCATCAATCTTTCCCTGGTCTAGGAGCTTCTAAAGTGCAGGGACCTTGCATACAAAGGATGTGCTCTGCTCCTGGCACTTCTTTCTTCGTGGTATGAGGTCCCCCGTCTCTCTACTCACTTCTCTCTTTTCTATCTCAAAAACAATTAATTTAAGACACAACCTAATCTTGTAGATTGACTTCTGCCTTATTAACACAACTCCCTCTAATCCTGATTCATTAACATCACAGAGGAGGATTTACAACATATGGGAAAATCACATCAGATGACAAAATGGTGGACAACCACATGAGAGTCATGGCCTAGCCAAGCTAACACACATTTTTGGGGGACATAATTCAATCCATAACACAGCTCAACATAAAGAAAACAAAAATCCTCACAATCGGACCAAAAAGCAACATCATGATAAATGGAGAAAATGTAGAAGTTGTGAAGGATTTCATTTTACTTGGATCCACAATCAATGTCCATGGGAGCCAATAAAACCCCAAACTCATTGCCATCGAGTCAATTCTGACTCATAGCGACCCAACGGGAGCAGCCGTCAGGAAATCAAACAACATGTTGCCTTGGGCAAATCTGTTGCAGAAGACCTCTTTAAAGTGTTAAAAACAAGATGTCACTTTGAGGACTAAGGTGCACCTGACTCCAGCCATAGTATTTTCGATTACCTCATATGTATGCAAAAGCTGGACAATGAATAAGAAAGATCGAAGAAGAATTGATGTCTCTGAATTATGGTGTTGGTGAAGAATATTGAATATACCATGGACTGCCAGAAGAATGAACAAATCTGTCTTGGAAGAAGTACAGCCAGAGTGCTCCTTAGAAGCAAGGATGGCAAGATTTTGTCTCACGTGCTTTGGACATGTAATCAGAAGGGGCCAGTCCCTGGAAAAGGACATCATGGTTGGTGTCTTAGTCATCTAGTGCTGCTCTAACAGAAATACCACAAATGGATGGCTTTTAAGAGAAATGTATTCTTTCACAGTCCAGTAGGCTACAAGTCCAAATTCAGGGCATCAGCTCCAGGAGAAGACTTTCTCTCTCTGTCGGCTCTGGAGAAAGGTCCTTGTAATGCCTCAGTCTTTCCTTGGTCTGGGAGCATCTCAGCGCAGGAACCTCAGGTCCAAAGGGCGTGCTCTGCTCTCAGCACTGCTTTCTTGGTGGTATGAGGTTCCCATGTGTCTCTGCTCGCTTCTCTCTTTTATATCTCAAAAGAGATTGTGTTAAGACAATATCTAATCTCGTCAACCTCATCAGTATAACCTCATCACAGTGACAGAATTTACAACACATAAGGAGATCACATATAATCTCATCATAGTGATAGAGTTTACAACACATAAGGAAATCACATCAGACTACACAATCATACAGTACTGGGAATCATGACCTAGCCAAGCTGCTACACACATTTCTGGGGGGACACAATTCAATCTATGACACTTGGTAAAGTAGACAGACGGTCATCGAAAAAGAGGAAGACCCTCAATGAGGTGGATTGACACAGTGGCTGCAACAATGGGCCCAAGCATAACAACGATTGTGAGGATGGTGCAGAACCAGGTAGTGTTTTGTTCTGTTTTACATGGGGTCACTATGAATTGGAAGTGACTCAAGGGCACCTAACAACAACAACAGTTGTGATCCTATGTTATCTTCCAGGAACTTTATAGTTTTAGCTGTAACATTTAGCTCTTTGATCCATTTTGAGTTTGTTTTCATACATGGTGTGAGGTATGGATCGATCCTGCTTCATTTTTCTGCATATGGATATCCAGTTTTGCAAGCACTATTTGTCAAAGAGACTGTTTCTTCCCCATTGAATGGACTTTGACACTTTGTCAAAGATCAGCTGCCCATAGATCGATGGATTTACTTCTGGGTTCTCAATTTGCTTCCATTGGTCTATGTGTCTGTCATTGAACAAGTACCAGGCTGTTTTGATTACTGTAGCTGTATAGGAAGTTTTGAGATTAGGAAGTGTGAGACCTCCTACTTTATTCTTCTTCAATATTGCTTTAGCTATTCGGGGCCTCTTTCCTTTCCCTATAAAGTTGGAGATTAATTTTTCCACTTCATTAAAGAATGTTGTTGGGATTGGGATCAGAATTGCATTATATCTATAGATTGCTTTGGGTAGTATTGATATTTTCACAATGTTAAGTCTTCCAATCCATGAACATGGAATGTTTTTCCATTTATGTAAATCTCTTTTTGTTTCTTGCATTAGGGTTTTATAGTTTTCCTAGTCTATGTCTTTTACATCCCTGGTTAGGTTTACTCCTAGGTATTTTATCTTTTTGGAGGCTATTGTAAATGATATTGATTTCTTGATTTCCTTTCCAGAGTCCTCCTGGTTAGTGTAGAGGAAATCAACTGTGTGTATTTATCTTGTACCCTGCTACTTTGCTGAATCCTTCCATTAGTTCCAGTAGCTTTCTTGTGGAGTCTCTGGGATTTTTTATGTATAGAACCATGTGACTAAGGATAGTTTTACTTCTTCCTTTTCAATTTGGATATCCTTTATTTCCCTTTCTTACTTTATTGTTCTAGCTAGAACTTCCAATACAATATTGAATAAAAAGTGGTGATAAAAGGAGTTCATATTTATTATAATAAGGTTCTATTTCTTAAACTGGGTGGGAGTCCAAGAGTGTTGATATTATTTTAAATATATGTATACATGTATATATATATATATAAACTCGTGAAACCTGTAACCTGTGTAAGGTGGAAACCTTTCAGAGAAGGAAAACTCACTGGGTTGTTTGTGAGGTAGGATTTTCAACAGAGAGCGATAGAAAAGTGGTAACACTGCACTCTGTTAAAGGGAAAACTTGCGAGACATGGAAAAACAAGGTAGTCCCATTGCGTTCCAGCTTTCACATGTTTCACGTATATAGATGTGTATATATATGTATATATCTATATATATATGTATAGATATATACACACATTTTATATATATATACACATATTCTTCTGCATTCACAGCATATGTCTCAGTAATAGATGAATAAAGAAGAAATCAAAGAAGAAATTAGACCCTACAAAAATTAAAATACAGTAGCACATTTATAAAATGCAGCTAAGTTCTTAGCGGGAAATTCAGAACTCTGTTTGAAATAGAAAGGAAAAGAGTTAGTGAAGTGTTCATTATAAGAAGTTAGAAAAGAAACAACAAAATGAACCCAAATAAAGTAGAAAAAAAGAAATATTTTTAAAAAATGGAGCTGAACTTAATGGACTAGAACATAGACAAACACCCGATAACATCAAAAAAGCCGAAAGTTGGTTCTTTGAAAAGAATGATAGAACTGACTGCTTTTGAGGAGCCTTATAAAAACAGAGAGAGAAAGAGAGAGAGAGAGAGTTCACAGATAATATTAAGAATAAAATAAAGGTCATAACTACAGATGCTAAAGACATTTTTAAAAATCAGAGAATATTTTGAACAATATTATATCAATAAATTTAAAAGCATAGATGAAGTGGAGAAATTTCTAGGAAAATAAGTTTACCAAAACAAATTCACTTGCTCAAGAAGAAATTTTAAAACCTGAGAGGTTTATAATTATAAAAAGAATTGAGTTAACAGTATGTATTTTCCCACAAAGAAAAGTCCAGGTCCAGATGCTTTACTGGCCAGTTATACTAAACATTCTATTTCTATAGCTCTATCACAAATAGATGGAGCCCTAGGGAAAGATTAGTCCAAAGGACTAACGGACACAACTCCCACGAGGTCCAACAGACTGAGTCCAGCACAACTAGATGGTGCCCAGCTACCACCAATGACTGCTCTGATAGGGATCACAGTAGAGGTTCCCGGGCAGAGCTGGAGAAAAATGTAGAACAAAATTCTAACTCCAAAAAAAAAAAAAAAAAACCAGACTTACTGGTCTGACAGAGACTGGAGAAACCCCGAGAGTATGGCCTCTGGACACCCTGATAGCTCATTAATGAAGTCACTCCTGAGATTCACCCTTCCACCAAAGATTAGGCAGGCCATAAAACAAAGCATGACTAAATGGGCACACCAGCCCAGGGGCAAGGATGAGAAGGCAGGAGGGGACAGGAAAGCTGGTAATGGGGAACCCAAGGTTGAGAAGGGGAGAATGTTGACATGTCGTGAGTTGGAAACCAATGTCACAAAATAATATGTGTATTAATTGTTTAATGAGAAGCTAGTTTGTTCTGTAAACCTTCATCTAAAGTACAATAAAAAAAATTACAAAGAAAAAAAAAGAAATAGAAGGAGCCCTGGTGGTGTAGCGGTTAAGCAATCAGCTACTGACTGAAAAGCTGGCGATTTGAACCCACCCAGCGGCTCCACAGGAGAAAGATTTGGTGATCTGCTCCCTTTAAGGTTACAGCCTGGCAAACCCCGTGGGGTAGTTCTTTTCTATCACATGGGGCCAGTATCAGTTGAAAATCAACTTGACAGCACCCAATAACAGCATCAGGAATAGAAAAAGAAGAAATTCTCCAAATCCATTCATGAGGCTGGGATAACCTTGATACCAAAATCCAGCAAAGACAGCACAAGAAAGATAAATTACAGGCCAGCCTCACCATGAACATAAATCCAAAAATCATAAGCAAAATATCAAACTTAATCTATCAATGATGTAAAAATGACAATACATTATCATTGAGTTGCATTTATCTGTTAGAAAATTAATCGATGTGATTTATTTCCCAAATAAATTACAATTTTAAAATTATATTATTATCTTAATAGAGTAGGAAAAGTATTGGATAAAATTCAACACCTATTTATGATTTAAAAACTAAAATCTCCTAGAAAGTTATGTAGTAGGTATAGAAAAGAGCTTCTTTACCTAAAGAGGGGTATCTACAGAAAAAAAGAATGAAATGAAATGAAAAAATTACAGCAAGCATCATACTTAATGATAAAAGGAAGAAAGAATTTCATTTAAGTTTGGGAAAAAGACAAATGTGCCCCTTTCACCACATGTGTGAGGTCGTTAGTGGTTCAAGGGTAGATTTCTCACTTTCATGCAGGAGACCAGTGTTCAATTCCCAGACAATTCACCTCATGCACAGCCACCACCCATCTGTCATTGGAGGTTTTGAGCATTTATGTAATGTTGAACAGGTTTTAGTGACACTTTCAGACTTAAGACAGAGTAGGAAAAAAGGCCTGGTGATCTACTTCTGAAAATTAGCCAGTGAAACCCCTATGGATCACAACAGTCTGATCCACAACCCATCATGGGGATGGTGCATGACCAGGCAGCATTTCCTGCTGTTGTGCATGGGTTTGCCATGAGTAGCGGGCCAATTAGACGTCAGCTAACAGCAACACTCAACGTTATCCGGGAGATCCTAGCCAGGGTAGCGAGGCAATAAAAAGAATTAAAAGACGTAAGTACTAGAAAGAAAGAAAGAAATTGTCATTTGCGGATGACATGATTATCTACATGGAAAAATCCAAAAGAATGTGTAGATTAGAATCACTAAAAAGTTTAGCTAGTTTGCTAGTAGAAAATCTATATCCAAAAATCAATTTATTCCTATATAGTAGCGACAGTTAGAAAATGAATAGCATTTGAATAGCATCAAAAGTAGCAGCAGTATTTAAAAATAAAGTTCCTAGCAATGCATCTAACATAAGATGCAACAACATTTAAGATATATTTAAAAAACAAAACAATACAAAATGTGGTGCCATCAAGTAGATTCTGATTCAAGGCAACCCCGTGTAGTTTCATAGAGTTTTCTTGGCTGTAGTCTTTACAGAAGCAGATCACTAGGCCTTTCTTCCTCAGTGCCACTGGGTGGGTTTGAACTGCCAACGTGTAGGTTAGTCGTAGATTACAAACCATTTGTGCCACGTATATTATACTGGAGAAATATATTATGTTCATAGATTGAATGTCTCAATATCACGCAGTAGTCAGTTTGTCTCAAATGGCGCTATAAATTCAATGCAATTCCAACAAAAATCCCAAAAGACTAGTTTGTGAAACTTGAGAAAGTAGATACTAAAATATATATGGAAGAGCAAAGAGCAAAGGACCAGGAATGACCAAGGTTCTCTTAAAGAAGAACAAGGTGGAGACATTTTCTTTACACTAAAACCGAGGCTCATTTTGAATCCAGAGTTACTAAGATGGTGTAGTGTTAGCATTTGTGCAGGAGTCCCTGGGTGATACAAACGGTTAATGAACTTGGCTGCTAACCGAAAGGTTGAAGGTTTGAGTCCATCCAGAGGCACCGTGAAAGAAAGGTCTGACAATCTACTTCCAAAAACTCAGTCATTGAAAACCCTATGGAGCACGGTTCTACTCTGGCACACATGGGGTTGCCGTAAGTTAGAATCAACTCAACAGCAACTGTTTTTTTTACTGGTCTTCAGCGTTTGTGCAGGGATGGAAAAACAAACCAATAGAACAGCATAGAGAGCTCAGAAAGAGTCCCAGGCATATGCGTGAAATGTGAAGAAGCTCACACTGAAGTCGGTGGAAAAAGAAATAAACATTCAGCAAATGGTTCTGGAACAACTGATTATCCATAAGGAAAAATAATTGTACTCCTATGTGTATGCTGTATTTAACAATAATAGTGTTTTTTTTAAAGGTAAATGTAAGATGACACCAAAATCACACAAAATAGGATTTTCAATATTCCTGTATTATCAGGCTATTCATCACTTTGGGAAAAGCGATAGTAAGCATAGTAGCATTTGGAGGCACGGAAGGAGAGCTAAGAAAAAGCATTTGAGTAAGCATAATTACCTCGGGAGAAAAAAAATTGGTGTTTGGAATCAACAGGTTTTGTTTAATAAAAGCAAAAACCAACAAACCTAAGCCAAAACACAAATTCATAAGGTCATGAACCAAGGAACAAGCTGTGTGGGCCTGGCCTAGCCAGGTGCACTATGCCACCTTCTAGCTTAGTATACTGTAGAATCATTTCTTACAGTGGTAGGTGCTAAAGTTAGCTTAAAGGAAGAAAGTGCCCAAGTTATCCTCAAAAATCCTTTAAATGGCCCAAAAAAGTTCAGGCTACTGGTTGCTTATACAGCCTCATATTTATAAATATGCAATGTCAATAATGTGCTGTATGTAATAAAGCATGCATATGCAAAATATGGAGCCCTGCTTAGTGCGAACAGTTGAATAGGAACCTAAACTGCTGTGTAAACCTTCACTGAAAAAACAATAAAATAATAAAAAAAAAGAAGAATATAAGGGTAACGTTATTGTAAAATGGCGTGAAGTTTAGGGTACTGACCCTCTGTTGTTCTTTCAGCTGTGGGCTACAAAGCTTGAGCCGGAGATGGTCCGCCCAACCCTAGAGAAGACGCTCCAGCTTCTCCAGTTTGATTATGTGGATCTTTACATCATTGAAATGCCCATGGCTTTAAAGGTGAGTTCCAATGTCATAGGTTAGGCCTCTGCTCCAGGTGGTGTAAGTCAGCAGCTACATGCATGATGCTAATTCATGACTTAGCACCATAATGTCAGAATCTATGGTGATGTCTGTCAGTTTGTCGTACTGTGAGGGCTTGCGTGTTGCTGTGATGCTGGAAGCTATGCCACCAGTATTCAAATACCAGCAGAGTCACCCATGGCAGACAGGCTTCAGCTGAGCTTCCAGACTAAGACAGACTAGGAAAAAGGACCTGGCAGACTACTGCTGAAAAGAATTAGCCAGTGAAAACCTTACGAATAGCAGAGGAACATTGCCTGATATAGTGCCAGAAGATGAGCCCCCCAGCTTGGAAGCCACCCAAAAGACAACTAGGGAAGAGCTGCCTCCTCAAAGTAGAGTTGACCTTAATGACGTGGATGGAGTCAAGCTTTCGGGACTTTCATTTGCTGATGTGGCACGACTGAAAATGAGAAGAAACAGCTGCAAACATCCGTTAATAATTGGAATCTGGAATGTACGAAGTATGAATCTAGGAAAACTGGGAATCATCAAAAAATGAAATGGAACCCATAAAGGTTGATATCCTAGGCATTAGTGAGCTGAAATGGACTGGTATAGGTCATTTTGAATCAGACAATCATATGATCTACTATGCCAGGAATAAAAACTTGAAAAGGAACGGCATTGCATTGATCATCGAAAAGAATATTTCAAGATCTATCCTAAAGTACAATGCTGTCAGTGATAGGATAATATCCATATGCCTACAAGGAAGACCAGTTAATATGACTATTATTCAAATTTATGCACCAACCACTGAGGCCAAAGATGAAGAAACTAAAGATTTTTACCAACTTCTGAAGTCTGAAATTGATTGAACACACAATCAGGATACGCTGATAATACCTGATGATTGGAATGCGGAAATTGGAAACAAAGAAGAAGGACTGGTAGTTGGAAAATACGGCCTTGCTGATAGAAATGATGCTGGAGATTACATGATAGAATTTTGCAAGACCAGCGACTTCTTCATTGCAAATACCTTTTTACACTAACATAAACGGCGATGTACATGTGGACCTCGCCAGATGGAATACACAGGAACCAAATCGACTACATCTATGGAAAGAGAAGATGGAAAAGCTCGACATGATCAGTCAGAACAAGGCCAGGGGCCAACTGTGGGACAGACCATCAGTTACTTACATGCAAGTTCGAGCTGAAGCTAAAGAAAATTAGAACAAGTCCACTAGAGCCAAAGTGCAACCTTGAGTATATCCCACCTGAATTTAGACACCATCTCAAGAATAGATTTGATGAGTTGAACACTAAGGACCAAAGACCAGACGAGTTGTGGAAGTACATCATATATGAAGAAAGCAAGAGGTCATTAAAAAGAAGGAAAAGACCAAAATGGATGTCAGAAGAGACTCTGAAACTTGAACATCGAGTAGCTAAAGCAAAAGGAAAAAATGATGACGCAAAAGAGCTGAACAGAAGATTTCAAAGGACGACTAGAAAAGACAAAGTAAAGTATTATAATGACATATGCAAAGACCTGGAGATAGAAAACCAAAAGGGAAGAACATACTCAGGATTTCTCAACCTGAAAGAACTGAAGAAAAAATTCAAGCCCTGAGTTGCAATACTAGAGGATTCTACAGGGAAAATTTTAAACTATGCAGGAAGCATCAAAAGAAGATGGAACGAGTACAGAGTCATTATACCAAAAAGAATTGGTCAATGTTCAACCATTTCAGGAGATAGCATATGATCAGGAACAAATAGTACTAAAGGAAGAAGTCCAAGCTGCACTGAAGACATTGACAAAAAACAAGGCTCCAGGAATTGGTGGAATATCAATTGAGATGTTTCAACAAATGGATGCAGCACTGGAGGTGCTCACTCATCTATGCCAAGAAATTTGGAAGACAGCTACCTGGCCAACTGACTGAAAGAGATCCATATTTAAGCCTATTCCCAAGAAAGGAGATCCAACTGAATGTGGACATTATCAAACAACATCATTAATATCATATGCAAGCAAAATTTTGCTGAAGATCATTCAAAAGCGACTGCAGCAGTATATCG
The DNA here is from genome assembly GCF_000243295.1 of Trichechus manatus latirostris. Lineage (NCBI taxonomy): Eukaryota > Metazoa > Chordata > Mammalia > Sirenia > Trichechidae > Trichechus > Trichechus manatus. Next base: position 9,785,620 of record NW_004444029.1, on the reverse strand, counting down.
ACAGGGAACTACCAGAAATTCAAGCCAGATTTAGAAGAGGACATGAAACCAGGGATATCATTGCTGATGTCAGGTGGATCCTGGCTGAAAGCAGAGAATACCAGAAAGATTTTACCTGTGTTTTATTAACCATGCTAAGGCATTAGACTGTGGATCATAACAAATTATGGATAACATTGTGAAGAATGGTAATTCCAGAACACTTAATTGTGCTCATGAGGAAATCTGTACATGGATCAAGAGGCAGTTGTTCGAACAGAACAAGGGGATACTGCATGGTTTAAAGTCAGGAAAAATGTGCGTCAGGATTGTATCCTTTTGCCATACCTATTCAATCTGTATGCTGAGCAAATATTCCTAGAAGCTGTACTATATGAAGAAGAATGGGGCATCAGGATTGGAGGAAGACTCATTAACAACCTGTGTTATGCAGATGACACAACCTTGCTTGCTGAAAGTGAAGAGGACTTGAAGCAGTTAACTGATGAAGATCAAAGACCACAGCCTCCAGTATGGATTACACCTCAACATAAAGAAAACAAAATCCTCACAACTGGACCAATAAGTGACATCACGGTAAATGGAGAAAAGACTGAGGTTGTCAAGGATTTCAACTTATTAGGATCCACAATCAACACCCATGGAAGCAGCAGTCAAGAAATCTAAAGACGCGTCGCATTGGGCAAATCAGCTGCAAGACATCTCTTTAAAGTGTTAAAAAGCAAAGATGTCACCTTGAGGACTAAAGTGCGCCTGACCCAAGCCATGGTGTTTTCAATAGCCTCACATGCATGCGAAAGCTGGACATTGACTAAGGAAGACTGAAGAAGAATTGACGCCTTTGAACTGTGTTGTTGGCAAAGAATATTGACTATGCCATGGACTGCCAAAAGAGCGAACAAATCTGTCTTGGAAGAAGTACAACCATAATGCTCGTTAGAAGCAAGGATGGCAAGACTATGTCTCACGTACTTTGGACATGTTATCAGGAAGGATCAGTCCCTGGAGAAGGACATTATGACTGGTAAAGTAGAGGGTCAGCGAAAAAGACGAAGATCCTCAATGAGATGGATTGACACAGTGGCTGCAACAATGGACTCAAGCATAGCAACAATTGTGAGGATGGCACAGGACTGGGCAGTGTTTTGCTCTGTTGTGCACAGGGTCACTGTGAGTTGGAACTGACTCAATGGCACCTAACAACAACATGGTGATGTCTGTATTCCCATGAATCTGAGAGAATTGACCCAGCCCAGAAAGACTATGCATAGCAGGCTTAGGCTTGGTTCCCATGTTTCTTGATTCTTTTTTTTAAATATTTTATTGAGTTTTTGGTGAAAATTTACACAGCAAATTAGGTTCCCATTTAACAATTTCTACAGTATTATTCAGTGACATTGGTTATATTTTCCACATTGCATCAACATTCTCATTATTCCCGTTCTGGTTGTTCCATTTCCAATATTCTTGCTTCCCTGTCCCCCACCTCCCATCCCCACTCCAACCTCCTCCTCTTTGCTTTAGGGTAAATGCTGAGCATTTGGTCTCATATAGATGATTTTTCTTTTTTTTATAAGCCAATCTGTTATTTAGTTGAAAGATGACGTCCAGAAGTAGTTTCATTTCAAAGTTTAAAGGGTATCTCAGGGCAATAGTCTCAGGAATTCCCTAGGTCTCTGCCAGTCCAATAAGTCTGGCCTTTTTTTTTAGGATTTTGAGTTTTGTTCTACAGTTTTATTTCATTCTATCTGGGACCATCTGTTGTGGCCCCAGTCAGAACAGTTGGTAGTGGTAGCTGGGCACCATCTAGTTCTTCTGATCCCTGGATAGGTGAGACCTGTTTCTTGATTCTTCATCCAATGCACTTTCTATCATTTTATGTTTTTACAACTATAGTTTAAACCCTTCCCATCAAACCAACATGTGGTCCCCTGACTGTAGTCCATATTTTAGTTGCCTGACGTGCAGATGTACCCTCTTCCCACTCACACAGTTATAAAAAATGTCCCTGCATGACATAACACAACAATAACATATACAACTGAAAATATACTCAACTCTCCACCCCTTCAAAGGGAGACAACCCAATGAACAGTCGAGTTTTTGAACCCAGCTCCAAGGTCAGTGTGTCTAGATGATACCTATTCCTCTAGTTCAAATACAGTCCTACATGGAAATTTTCCGATGTGTGGATTCAAGGTTAATTCAACCACCAACGACACACCCAAGATACATGGCTGAGGAGCAAATAACTGCTTTACAATTTCATTGAGGAAAGGAGAGATTGAGAAACAAGGTTGGTCACTTGTCCACGAGGGAACTCAGATTCTGCAGGGGCGGGATTCCCTTAGGCAAATCTATCTGGCTGTCCCCTCTTCTGTTCTCTGGAGTATTTGACTAGTTGAATCTCCTTTGTGGTCACATTCAAGTGAGACTTTGAAGAAGATTCCCTTTTTGCCTTCTAGTTCATGTAGGTGTGGGTTCAGGGGCTTCACAGCTGCCTTGGTAATCATAGGTCTTTTTTTGTCAGTCTGAGATTTCACTGACAGGACAATATCCCTTAAAATCTTGCTAGGCTTTCGGTAAATTCACAGTCAGCTCCACGAATGAGTAATCAAAGCTACAAATCTTATAGGGTCACGTTTCTGACATCTGAATCCTTGGCCTAAACTAATGGGCCACAACTACCACAACTTCCACCAGATTGAGCCGAGAACTACTAGGTGGTGCCCAGTTACCACCACCGACGGCTCTGGCAGGGATCATAGTCGAGGGTCCCGGACAGCGTGGGAGAAAAATGTAGAACAAAATTCAAATTAAAAAAAAAAAAAAAAGACCAGTCTTGCTGGTCTGACAGAGACTGTAGAAATCCTGAGTATGACCCCCAGGTACCTTTTAACTCAGTACTGAAATCACTCCTGAGGTTCATCCTTCAGCCAAAGATTAGACTGGTCTGTAGGGCCAATGATAACACACATGAGGGACATGTTTCATAGTTCAATCACCTATAGGAGACTAATGGACACACCAGCCCAAAAGCAAAGATGAGAAGGCAGGAAGGGACAGGAAAACTGGACTAACGGAAACAGAAGCTTGAGTGGAGAAGGGGTGAGTGTTGACACATCACACAGAGTTGGCAACCAATGCTACAAAACAATTTGTGTATTACCTGTTTAATGAGAAAATAATTTGCTCTGTGAACTTTCATCTAAATCATAATTAAAAAATAAATAAGTCCTTGGCTGGAAACCCCTAGAGTATGGCCCCTGGACACCCTTTTAACTCAGTACTGAAGTCATTGCTGAAGTTCACCCTTCAGCTAAAGATTAGACAGGTGTATAAAACAAACAATAACACCTGAGGAACGCGCTTCATCTTTCAATCCAAGTATATGAGACTAAATAGGCACATCAGCCCAAAAGCAAAGAGGAGAAGGCAGGAAGGGACAGGAAAACTGGACAAATGGAATCTGGGAACCTGGGGTGGAGAAGGGAAGAGTGTTTACAAATTGTGGAGTTGGCAACTAATGTTACACAACAATTTGTGCATCAATTGTTTAATACGAAACTAATTTGCTCTGTAAACTTTCACCTAAAGCACAATAAAAAATAAATAAATCCTTGGCCTGTGGGTAAAGAGCCCCTTTGCTTTGCCCATCTGCCCAGTCCTCCACCCCATGGCCTCCATCCTGTTCTCTGACTTGGATAATACTAAGCAGGAGAATGGGATGGGGAGGCAGATGATGTGCTTTTTGCCCCTAGTCTACATCCCATTAAATGATACACCTTTGTCAGGTAGGGCATCTGTGGCCTGAGATCTCAGCTTCAGAGGCACCTTGAGAACCAGATTTCTCCCAAGGCCCAATTTCATATTCCCCACTAAGTTTCTTACCTTCTTGCCATTGCTGGCAATGACTTTTCCAACTCTGCAAGACTTGGATCTGACCTTCTACCATCTTGGATTTCTATACAGAAGCAGAAAATATCAGTTTTAGCAAAGCATCATCTTCCTTCTCTGCTTTCAAACAGCCCGTTATCAACAAATGCGTTTATCTTTCTTATAAGACTTGACTTTAGGCTGCAAAAAGGCCAACAAACACCTTATGTTTTTCTACTTAGTCCCCTAAAGTTCCAGCCATAGTTGGCCCATTGTCTGAGTCCCAAGACACAACAAGGCAACAATTTAACCAGATGTCATGCTACTGCAGGGCAGGAATTGCAAATATCAGCTGGAGGTGGGAAAATCCCCACTGCCCACAATCCCATATTCACCTAGTTAATTCCACGTTTTTAGGTCTACCATTTGCAGCACCCCCAGCACCTCTGTATTCGTCAGGAGTCTCTTGTTACAAATGGTAGAAATCCAGCTCAAACTGGCTTTAGCAAAAAAAGGATCAGAGACTTCCAAGGGGTGTCCAGTTTAGGCACAACAGGATCCAGAAGTTCGCACTGTGTATCTGGCCCTTTCTCTATCTTATTTTCTGTTTGGTTTCATTCTCAAAAATCCCTCTTCATATGATGGCAATATATCTGTTGACATCCAAGCCAACATTGTCCATACAAGTTGAGAATTCAGAGAAAGAGGCTATACATTAAACCCCATGGAGAAATATTGATTAGCCCTGCTTGGATCATGTTTTAATCTTTGGTCCAAGGGCATGGATGACCGACTGACCTCAATGCCAAGAGTGAGAGAGCTGAGTAGCCCACCCAAACAACATAGGATGAGATCCTCAGAAGAGAAGGGTTAGAGATGGTAGGAGGCAAAAATAAGATTTCCTCTGTGCTCATTACTTCACTTCTGATCTGTCTGAGACCACTTAGCACAGGGGCTTCAGAGCCAGGTTCTCTAATCCCAGCTCTGTTCCATACGAACCAGACAACTGTGATCAAGCTATAATCTAATCTCCTTCCTCGTCACCCAAATATGGCGCAGTGGAAAGAGCTTGGGCCTTGAAGTCACACAGAAAAGGGATTCCTTTCCCTCTTCATTACTTACTAGAATAGTCACTTTACCTTTCTGAGCTTCAATTCCATTATCAGTAAAATGGAGACAACCAGCCTGGTGTTGTGACGATTTATTAAAATTTTGTATGTGAAGTTACTAACACAATGCCTGGCATTTTATAGATAATAAATGATAGGTAATATTATGAAATTTTCTTGTTGGAAGGAACCTTAGCAATTACACATCCCAGTAACTCATTTCACAGAAATCAAAGTTGAAGCTCCAAGAGATAAAGTAGCTCACTTAGGTTTAAAGTCCGTGAGAACTGGGATGAGACCCTGGGTCCCCCAATGCCAATCCCATATTTGTTCCCCTATACTACATTTCCTTATTCTCTGAAGCCTAGCAATCCCAGCACCGTGTGGACTACAGTGATTTCTTGACTGCAGGACCTTCACCTTGCATCCATATTTAGCTAGCTTGGATGCTATGCTGTTCAAATGGCATATTTCTTTCTTTCTTTCTTTCTTTTTTCCCATACAAAAATTTATACATACACTGTTAGGTGACTGTAATTGCTCTCCCCATACTGTGACAGCACACTCTTCCTTTCCACCCCTGATTCCCCATGTCCATTCAACCAGCTCCTAACCCTCTCTGCCTTCCCATCTCACCTCCGGGCAGAAGCTGTGGCAGATTTCTAAGTTGACTGTTAAAAATTTGGAGAGAGACAAATTATATACAGAGCAGTACAACCACTTTGGAAATCGATTTTGTACTTCCTTAAAAAGCTAGAAATAGAAGTACTGTATGATCCAGCAATCCCACTTCTTGGAATATATCCTAGAGCAATAAGAGCCATCACACAAATAGATATATGCACACCCATGTTCATTGCAGCACTGTTCACAATAGCAAAAAGATGGAAACAACCTAGGTGCCCATCAACAGACGAATGGATAAACAAATATGGTATATTTACACAATGGAATACTATGCAATGATAAAGAATGATGACAAATCCATGAAACAGTTCATAACATGGATGAATCTGGAAGGCATTATGCTGAGTGAAATTAGTCAGTCACAAAAGGACAAATATTGTATGAGACTACTATTATAAGAATTGAAGAAAAGGTTTAAACACAGAAGAAAACATTCTTTGATGGTTATGAGGGTGGGGAGGGAGAGAGGAATTCACTAACTAGATAGTAGACAAAAATTATCTTGGGTGAAGGGAAGGACAGCACACAATACAAAGGAAGTCAGCACCACTGGACTAAACCAAAAGCTAAGAAGTTTCCTGAATACAACCAAATACTTCAAGGGACAGTGTAGCAGGGGTGGGAGTCTGGGGACCATGGTTTCTGGAGGGACATCTGGGTTAATTGGCATAGCAAAGTTTATTAAGAAAATGTTCTGTATCCCACTTTGGTGAGTGGCGTCTGGGGTCTTAAAAGCTTGCAAGTGGCCATTTAAGATGCATCAATTCGTCCCAACCCACCTGGAGTAAAGGAGAATGAAGAACACCAAAGACACAAGGAAAATATTAGCCCAAGAAACAAAAGGGGCCGCATAAACCAGAGACTGCATCAGCCTGAGACCAGAAGAACAAGATGGTGCCCAGCTACCACCAATGACTGCCCTGACAGAGAACACAAAAGAGAATCCCTGATGGAGAAGGAGAAAAATAAAGTGCAGAACTCATATTCTAGTAAAAAGACCAGACTCGATGGTCTGACTGAGACTGGAGGGACCCCAGAAAACATGGTCCCCGGACTAAAACCATTCCCTGGGCCAACTTTTCAGACAAAGAATAGACTGGACTATAAGACATAAAATGATACTCATTAAGAGTGTGCTTCTTAGTTCAGGTAGATACAGGAGACTAGATGCGCAGCTCCTGTCCGGACGCGAGATAAGAAGGCAGAAAGGGATAGGAGCTGGGTGAATGGACATGGGAAATCTGGGGTGGAAAGGAGGAATGTGTGGTCACATTATAGGGATGGCAGGTAGGGTCACATAACAATGTGTGTATAAATTTTTGTACGAGAAACTAACTTGAGCTGTAAACTTTCATCTAAAGCACTTTATATACATACACACACACACGTGTATATATACATATATATATACGTATATATATATGTATATATACGCACACACACATATACAGAGAGCCACTACATAAAAGTGAGAAAAATGAAATTCACTTCTCTGAGGCTGGCAAATGACTAGTAAGAGCTGTTTAGAGAAGGTAAACAGAAGGTTTCTATTCCTAGTCTTAAGGACCCCTGGTGGTGCAATGGTTTGGTTGACATTTTGAACTCACCCAGTGGCTCCATGGAAGAAAGACCGGGCAATCTGCTTCCGTAAAGATTACAGCCAAGAAAGCCCCCAAGGGGCAGTTCTACTCGGCACGTGGAGGTAATATGAGTCAGTATAGACTCGATGGCCCCTAACAACCACATGGCGCAAAGGCTCAAGGCCCCAGAGGGCAAAACCTCTTTCAGTAGAAAATGCAATATTATCACATTACCTCCCGGCGGAACCTGTAATTGATACATCAACATCAGAAGCCAAACTCTGGCATACGTTTTGAATCTTACGATTTCTTAAGCAAGACACTTTCTGGCTAAAATATTTTAGCAGTTTATTACTTTCCAAATGGCAGGTTACAAGCAGACACAATTTCAGAACAATGAAACGCAAATTTTCCAGTTCCCGTTGTGTTGACTCTGACTTATGGTGACCCCATGTGTGTCACAGTAGAATGGTGCTCCATAGGGTTTTCAAGGGCTGAGTTTTTGGAAGTAGATCACCAGGCCTTTCTTTGGGGTGCCTCTGGGTGTACTTGAACCTCTAACCTTTCAGTTAATGGCTAAGTGCATTAACCATTTGCACCACACCAGGACTCCTAATACAAATTACTACTATGAAAACCACTTCTGATACTTATTTAGCAGATGTGCCCGCATGCCCATGACCTCTTGATCTTTCTTTACTTTTACCCCAACTTCACACCAGAGGCCTCTCTGTCTGTCCCTTCTTCTTTCCCATCTCTGGTGCTCTGATCCTACTGGGAACCCCTCATTCCATCAAACTGCTCTGTTCCCAGTCGCTACCTTGAAAATCCCCTCAACTTTTTTTCTCCAGGTACAAAAACAAAGTTTACACTCTTTCTTTTTACTCAACTTCTCGCTTTGGCTTGCCAGAATAACGCAGCTTGAATATTCAACAAGTTGCAACTTAGAAATTCACAAGGTTGAACAGTTACTAAAGCAAAGGAAAATAGAATTTTCACCTCTGGGGGAGTGGGATAAATATTGAACTTTATTTTTTTAATCACATCCCATTTTACTTCCTATTTTTGCCTGTGGTCACCATGAGTCATAATCAACTAACAGCAACTGGTCTATTTGTTTTTTATAATATACAATCATACACATATGGTATTAGTACAGTACTCCATATAATTAATAAATAATATGCACAAAATGAGAGTATGAGCTTAACTTTTGCCTTGGTGGTATGCATGATCAAAAATATTTGGAGGCCATTGATGCTGATAAGCAGTGTTGGGGCAGCTGGCCAGGAAAAGCCACGAAGCCCTAAGTAGAGGACCTAAGAAGGTCAGTAGCAGTATTAAGACCACAGAAGCACCCCCAGAAGAAGGAAATCATTCTGCATTCCCACTTTACCCCTAGACTGGTGGCCTAGGGCAACATATCCCTTTCAAAATAAGGAGGTGCTTTCAGAATGATAAAATGGTATTTGTAGTGCCATATACAGCATTTTCCAGCTTACCATTAAAATGTCCAGGAAGAGGGGGAAAATGCAGAACAGAATTTCAAATTCTCATGGACTGTAGACTTTCTGGAGCTATGAAGGGTGGATGAATCCCTGAAACTATTGCCCTGAGATAACCTTTAAACCTTAAACCAAAAATATCCCCTGAAGTCGTCTTAAAACCAAATGTTAGTTGTTTAGCTAGTAAAAATGGCCTGCCTTGAACAGTGTGCTCTTTGAAAAACTATCTGTATGGGATCAAATTGACTACAACAACTGGAAAGATTATATAGGGACCTTAGGGGGCAGTGAGTTTCTGTTTATGAGGGAGGAACAACTCCGAAAACAATGGTGAGAATGGTTGCACAACTCAAAGAATGCGATCCATGTCATTCAATTGTACATGTAGAAACTGTTGAATTAGTGTATGTTTTGCTGTATATAGTTCCCAGCAACAACAACAAAATAAAATTTAGGGAAAAAAAATGTCCAAGAAGATATATTTAATAACACAAAACAAGCAAAAGTACAGGAAACTGGGTGTAACGCTAAGGGAATTCCCTGGATTCTGGGCGAAGTCTCCGTGCTTTTCCTCATTGATGAGGTAGTGTCGAGAAATCGGGCTGGATGGCAATTCATATTTATATTGTTGTCCTCTAAGCCAGATCCACACGCTTAGCCAGGGAGAAAGTGGGGAATTTTTCTATTGATTCCTACTCTCTGCCTTTGTCCCCCTGTCACAGGGGAACAGACCTGCAAACGAGGCAGTGACCTCCACTAGGATCTACACTGTTCCACGAGCTCAGGCTTGTCCCCTTCTCAACCACTGTGGAGGCTGCAAATTCCCTAAACTCCTCACCTCTGTCCTAATGACTCAGGGAAGTTCTCCAGGGCCAGCTTTCACCCTCTATCTCAACCATCTCACTTGGTTTGTTTCCCCAGTTCCCATTCTGTGACTTCATCCCTGGATTCTCCCAGAGAGAGGCTGCAGAGGGTGACTGGTGTGGGTGGACTGTGATTTCATCCCTGGAATCTAGCTCTTGGCATGCCACCAATTCCACGCTCTTTGCCCCTGGACAAGTCTTTCTTCATCCTTCTGCTGGGCCCTAACTCATTGCAGTTGAGTTGATGGCGACTCATGGAGCTTCACAGGGTTTTCTTGATAGTAATCTTTACAGAAACATATCTACAGGCCTTTCTTCCTCTGGGTGGACCTTGAACCTCCACCCTGGCAGTTGGTAGTCAAGTGCAAACCATTTGTGCCTTTGCCTAAGCTTACCTGGAATGATTAACAACACTGGTAAACATCTAATATTTATGGACTTTTTATAATTTTCTAATGGATTCCGTGTCAATCACTTCATCTGACGGAAAACAGGGAAGGTATTACTGGCGATCATCATCAATGCCTCTCTCCTAACCAGCCCATTTTTTAGATGAGAACACAAACTCAGAGAAAAACAACATGCCTAGTAAGAGACACAAATAACCAATACTTATTAAATGTATAAGGAGCCCTGGTGGCGCGGTGGTTAAGTGCTTGGCTGCCAACTGAAAGGTCAACAGTTTGAACCCACCAGCTGCTGCACAGGAGAAAAATGTGGCAGTCTACTTTCATAAAGATTACAGCCTTGGAGACCCTAGGGGACAGTTCTGCTATGTCCTACAGGGTCGCTATGAATCAGAATCAACTCAAGCGGCAATGGGATTAAATATGTACTAGTTATAAGAGTCTGTTGTAGAAACTTTAGGCAATTAAAGATGTCATTGATATGGCTACTGCCTTCTAGGAGTTTATAATATATTACTGGGATGAGACCAAAACACCAATACAATGCAGGGCAGGATGCGATGTACCTGCTAAAAGGGGTTGAGGGGCTCTTAGAGACTAAGAAAAGGCACCATCATTTCCATCCTCTCCATTCCTGCAGGCAATGATCTAAGCCTTGAAGAGTAGATTTAGATATCCATGGGTTTATTCTTGGGAAAAGAAGTGGCCTGAACAAAGACACAGGAATGGGGAAAGTACGGTGTGAGTTCAGGGATCAGCAAGTAGCCCATGGCAGCTGTAGTGTAAGAAACATGTATTAGGAGATAAGACTCACCAAGAATTCTAGGGCATTACTGTAAAAGACAGTAGATAGAAGGTTAAGAAATTTGAATTGGATTCTTTGAGCTCCTGAGAGTAAATGAAGATACTAGAGCATGGGAATAATAAGATCCAAATGAAGATTTTGGAAGATTATTCTGGCCTAGCTGTGGGTATAGAACCAAGGGGGCATGGAGACCAGGAGAAGGTCATTGCAATAACCCAGATGAGACTCTAAGCCCTGCAGTGGGCAGGGCCACCATGTCATACAGCTCCAGGAAGTGAATTTGAAACCACCAGCCACTCCTTGGAAACCCTATGGGGCAGTTCTACTCTGTCCTATAGGGCCACTGTAAGTCAGAATCAACTAAACAGCAACAGGTATGTGAATGGTGTCTCCTGGAGTTGTGCAATACATAGCTTGTGCTTAGCTGGCAAAGGCAATGGGGGACATTTAAGATAAAATCAAGGAAAACTTGAGAGCATTTTGCAGCTGCTAAGTTCAGTGTTAAGGATGCTGAGTTTAAAGTGGTATAAATAAAGGTAGAAATCATTAGGAATCACTTGGGACATACTGTATCGGAGTTTGAGTTAGAATTTGAGATATATTGCATATATCTCAATACGCATTGAGATGATTCCCCTTTCCTTTTCTCTGTCATACAAAAAGGGATGGCCTCCTGCTAGCAAGACTTCTACTGCATGATCCGTTTTCCTCTGGCCATTGCTGACCTGTTCAGTAATGGGCGCCTGATACAATCTAGTGCAATCAGATTCTCTCACCCAGAAATTTGGAGTTGAAATTGAACAAAAAGTCAGTTTCCGTGTAACTAACTTGGGATCTGTGGGCAACCAGGTTTTTGGACTGAAAACTGGCAGAGAAAGAGAATGCACAGAGTGAGAAAGACAGGAAGAGAGTACCAATTGCATTAGAGATGGGTTTCCATTTCTTGCTTCTAGTCCTTTCTGAGCCTGCCCTCATCTTTCATTAAACACTCTAATATCTTACACTAAATTTGCCTCTTCTCCTTGCACTAGCTCAGGTTAGTTTCTCATACTCACAAGGTAATTTCTAACTAATTTAACAACTAAAGAAAATCTTGGAATTTTGAAAGGAAAATATGATGGAATATATTTCATGTACATAATACATAAAAAATCTTAGGACTAATTTCTATGGGAGTTATGATGAGACTTTTTTTATAGGAGTAATTTTGTCACTAAGAACTTGATGACTTAAGAACAACAATAACCTGTCAATGAATAAAGGAAAAATTTATTCAACTCAAAATGAATACAAGGGTGAAATAATGAGACTAATGTGTCATCTATGTAGGACAAATTAAAGAATTTCTGGACAGTCCCACAAAGGGGAGATTTTATATATAATAAATGTGTATATTTATTATATAATTGTATCAACATTTGAATAAGTATCTTGAATTTCTTTCCCAGGGCCAGGGTTATATTAGCAACAAAAATTCCACAATTTTAATTCCCAGATAGAAATAAAATGAATACACTTGTTCTTTTTTGCAGCCTGGAGATGAAACCTATCCTAGAGATGAGAATGGTAAATGGTTATATCACAAGTCTAATCTGCGTGCCACTTGGGAGGTAAGTTCAAATGGGCCTCTTATGTTAAAAGACTACATTTTAAAACTGTGATCTGATTATTTCTGTCAGATTTGTGGAAAGATGCAGCTTTTATTCTCAATGGAAAGTAACAATCAGATCATGCATTTCTAATAATAAGTACATATGTGTAAAAGCTACAACTCTGGCGTTAAATAATTCTGATTTTGTTTTGTTGGAAGAAAAGAACTTCAAGGAAAAGAGGAAGGTGGATTGGAAGGGGGAAAAATAAAGGAAATAAGTTCTAATATAATAGTAATTACAAAAAATATAAATGAGATAAATTCACATATTTTAAGTTTCTCAGAATGAATTTTTAAAAATTAACAATATGATGTCTAAAAAGAAATAAATTTAAAAAAATGATACACAAAAAGCTGGAAAATAATTCTGGTTCCATTTATTACAAGCTTCTGAATTAGCATGATTGCTAGCTCCTTTCCCAAAATCATACGAGTGGGAAAATGAGGGAAAAAAAAAAATAAGAAAACTCCTAGTATTCAAGGTGGAGGTATATTTTGAGCTGGTTTGTTTATGTGGTGTTGTGGCAGCTTTGACCTAGAGTAGAAGGTAGTCCAACGATCAGTGAGAGGATAATATGGGAGGGGAGTTATAGAGTTCATTTTTGTTCTTTCTTCTACCCTGCCATAGCATTAGGACAAATATTGCCTGCTCCACACATGCAAGAGAAAGTTAGAAAAATTTTGAACTGAATGAAAATGAAAAAATGACCTATTGCCGGGGAGTGGACAGCCCCATAAAACCAAATGAGACTAATGAGGCGCAGCAGTCCAGGGACAAGGGCTAGAAGACAGAAGGGGACAGGAAAGCTGATGATAGGGAACCCAAGGTTGAGTAAGGACAGTGTTGGTGTGTAGTGAAGTTGTTAACTATTGTCATAGGGCAACGTGTACTAACTGTTAAATGAGAAAATATTTTGTTCTGTATACCTTCATCTAAAGTGAGAATAGCAGCACAATTGGAAGAGCGTAATCGATGTCACTGAACTGTGCATGTAGAAATTTTTGAAATGGTGTATCTTTGGCTATGTATATTTTCACCAAAAAAAAAAAAAGATTGAGAAGGGAGAGCATTAACATGTCATGGGGTTGTTAACCAATGTCATGAAACAATATGTGTACTACTGTTTAATGAGAAACTATTTGTTCTGTAAACCTTCACCTGAAGTACAAAAAAAAAAAAAAATGACCTATCAAAATGTGTCAGATATAGCTAAAGCAGGGTTTACAAGAAAATTTATAGCATTAAAATCTCATATTAGAAAAGAAGAAAGTTCTCGAATCAATTTTATTAGCCTGCAGCCTTGTATGAGTTTTTATACCACAGAAATTGACAAATATTACAAATTGGGACTTTGTTTTTTTTCCTGGAGAGCTAGTTATTAAACATTTATCAGCACAGCACTGAGTGTGTTCCTGATTTTGATTGTGGTGATGATTTCACAGGTGTGTATATATGACACAAGTCATCAAAATGTACACTTTTAAATGTGTAGTTTATTATACATCAATTATAACTGGATAAAGCTGTAAAAGAATAAAATGTAAAACTTCCAGAGAGAAATAGCTAACCACATAAAATGACACATCAGTTTTGTTTTGTTTTATTATCAGCAACATTGGATGCAAAAAGATAACAGACCAATATTTTCTAAGTATTGAGGAAAAAAGAAAGAACATTGACCTTGAATTTATATCCAGCCAAACTGTAAGCAAAAATGAGTTATAATAAAAATATTTTCAGATCTATACACTGCCTAGAAGTTCTGCCACATAAAGACCCACTTTGGTAGCCATTGCAGATGATGTACTTAAATAACCAAAACAAACAACAAAAAAATAAAAAACCAAGCCCGTTGCCCTCGAGTCGATTCTGACTCATAGTGACCCTATAGGACAGAGTAGAACTGCCCCATAGGGTTTCCAAGGAGCAGGTGGTGAATTCGAACTGCCGACCTTTTGATTAGCAGCTGAATGCTTAACCACTGTGCCACCAAGGCTCCATACTTAAATAAGAGGAGTGGAAAATTTAAGCAATGCTCCAAGAAATGTATGAAGGTGAAAGTGATCAAATCAAACTGGATACAGATTATTGTAATCTATAAAAATATCTAAGATCAATATATATACCCATAATACTCTAGAATTAAAGTCTGTAAGCTTTTAACATCATAGGCATTGGGGAGTAAATCAAGAAATGTGTGAGCTTGCTAAGTTCTTGCCTTTATTAGGGATCAATTATAGATATAAACTTTTTAAAAGCAAGAAAGAGTTTAAAAAGAACATAGCAAAAGTGGGACAAACTGAAATAATAAATTAAATGGTAGAAACAGTCCAAATATGTTTGTAGTTATAATAAATGTAAATGAACTAAACTCACCTACTAAAAGACAAAGATTGTCAGATTAGATTAAAAATGAGATATACCTATGCATAAGGACACGTGAAAGTTAAGTTTAAAGAATGGAAAAGAAAAAATATACATATGGAATACTTACCAGAAAAAAGTTGGTATAATTATAATAATATTAGATAATATAGACTTAAAAATAAAAAACATTATTAGGGATGGAAAGAGTCACTACATAATGATAAAAGATTCAATTAACCAAGAAGATAGAGCAATTTTAAACATGTATGTACCAAATATATTATCTTCAAAATATATAAAGGAAAAATTGATGGAATTACAAGAAGACATTGATAAATCTGTTATTACAGTGGGAGATTTCTGACATATTCCTTTCAATTACTGAGAAGCCAAGAAAAGCTAGTCCTATAGCTAGACGTATCTATGTATATGTATCTATCCATCTATCGAGAGAGAATTGCATCCAAAATTAGGAGAATATACATTTTTCTTACACGTAGATTTACAAAAATTGATCAAGTATGTATGCCATAAAGACAGCCTCAACAAATTTCAAGAAATAGGATAATTTTTAATCTGCTGGTATACATGCTGAAAATATAAGGGTACATATGGTATACAATATTTCCCAAACTCATTTAATCACAGAATTCCTGCCCCTCTCCTCTTTATTTTTTCTTCCCAGAATGTCTATTAACATACTCAGGGACTTGCCGTCTGAAATACACAGTTAACCATTATAAACAGTATTCAAGTTTGCATCTTTTGAGGCTTCTTTCTTGACTTGTTGATATTTATGCACAGGCTTTGGAAGCTTGCAAAGATGCTGGCTTGGTGAAATCCCTTGGAGTGTCCAACTTTAACCGAAGGCAGCTGGAGCTCATCCTGAACAAACCAGGACTCAAATACAAGCCTGTTAGCAACCAGGTACAACTTCACAGCTTCCATTTTGGGGAAAAAGCTAATAATTACTCAACAGAAAGAACTGAGGGTAGGAGTCAGTGAGTCTTGTGGCAGTTCCACATATATCCCGTCATGAGACCCTGGGCAAGTCAATTGACTTCTCTCAATATGTCTCATAGGAAAAAAATATTTGAAAGTTCAAATCTAGGCAGAAGTAACCAAAAATATTTTTGAAGAAGAACATTAAGGAGGGGTGTTTTCTTATATGTTAATCTTGGAAACTAATAAAGAAATATTTAGGTTTGACATGCATAAATTCATGTAGTTTATTGCAAGGTAGTCATGGCAAGGCACGCAGGTAAAACCTTACAACATTCATTTAGACCCGGAGAATCAGAATTAGCAGTTATAATTACAATGTTCAACGGTTAGAGTCCAAATCTCTAGACTTCAGGTGTTTACCTTTTACATGTGGTCTTGGGAAGAAGGCTTGACCACAGCTCGAACTTGGTCCCTTGTAGCTAGGCTCCAAGGTTGGCAGCAGCAGACAGAATCTCAGTTCAGAGTCTCAGTCTTTGGAGAGAGTCAGACTCTAGGGGGAGGTTCCATCTCTTCCTTCTCTCAGTGACTGAGCAGAAATTCGGGATTTATATGTGAATTTTTCAACTCTGTCTCACACTATAAGGACCAGTGGGACGTCAAAGACTATTTTGTTGTCTTCTCTCCAGGATTAGAGATTAACCAAACGTTGTATGTTTTCTTTAAGGTTAGAAATAGGGAGGTTGTTTAGACTTATGTCTCAAGGCTAGTTTACAGAGATTTAACTATTCTGTTTTCTTTTATCACAGCATGTTAGAGAGCCTCACAAAGGTAGACATATTTTTATTTCTAAATTATGCATAAGTATTTTGAAAGGATAATAGTGACTTATACCTTATGTGATTTGAGAGCATTATAGAAACATGCAGAACTGGATTTGCCAGATATTAAGATACATTATAACGTATTTAAAATAATATAAGGTTAGTGCAAAAATCAACATACAAATAATGGAAAATAACAAATATCTAAGAAACAGGTCCAAGTATAGTTATAAACTTAATGTAAAATAAAGTGGTACAAACTAATGGCAAAGGGATACATTTTTCAGAAAACAGTGTGGGGAAAATATCTAGTTATTTAGAAGCAAATACAGACCTTTGTCTCATATCATACTCCAAAATAAATGTCCCTTTGATTAGGAATTTAAAAAAAAAAGATAATACACAAGAATTTTAGTTATCTGGAGCCATAGACAGAAAAAGAAGCTATGGGAAAATTATAACTAAAGCTTGATAAATGTAACAGTATAAAAATTTTAAACTCTAAAAATATTAAACAACAAGCAAAAATAGGTAATTATATATTTTAAAAAATAACAGAAAAGGGGCTCATAGCTTATTAGTTAAAGGCTAATAAAATCAATGAGAAAAAAATAACTAAGCCTCAATAGAAAAATTGGCAAAAGAAATGAACAGAAATTCACAGAAGACAATTTATAACACTAGTAAAAACGTGAAAAAAAATGTTCAACCTCACTAGTAATTAGAGAAATTTAAATTTGAGCATGATACTGTGTTGTGTATCAAGTTAGCAAAGTTTTTGTTTTATTTTTTAAGATGATTCTCCATGTGAGCAAGTGATGAAATGGTAGGTGTGCAAATTATCTCAGCCTTACTGGAAAGCAATTTGGCAATATGTATCAAGAGCGTTAAAAATGTACACAATCTTCTATTTCTAGGATTTATTCTAAAGAAATAAAATCAGAATGCCCAGAAAGACTTATATATGTGGTTGTCACATCATGGTTTATAAAGGCAAAATTAAAAAAGTGTAAGTGTGAAAAATTAGGAGAATAGTTAAATAAATTATGAGACATTCATATGTGAAACCTTAACAAAAGATATTCTTGAATAATGTTTGAGGAAAAGAGAAATGACTATGATATTAAGGGGAAAAATCAGGATATAAAATGTAATGCTGGAAGTGCTCACTCATCTATGGCAGGAAATTTGGAAGACAGCTACCTGGCCAACCAACTGGAAGAGATCCATATCTATACCTATTCCCAAGAAAGGTGATCCAACCAAATGTGGAAATTATCAAACAATATCATTAATATCACATGAAAGTAAAATTTTGCTGAAGATCATGCAAAAGCAGCTGCAGCAGTATATCGACAGGGAACGGCCAAAAATTCAGGCCGATTCAGAAGAGGACATGGAACCAGGGATATCATTGCTGATGTCAGATGGATCCTGGCTGAAAGCAGAGAATACCAGATGGATATTTCACCTGTGTTTTATTGACTATACAAAAGCATTAGACTATGTGGATCATAACAAATTATGGATAACACTGTGAAGAATGGGAATTCCACAACACTTAACTGTGCTCATGAGGAACCTGTACGAAGATCAAGAGGCAGTCTTTCCGACAGAACAAGGGGATACTGCCTGGTTTAAAGTTAGGAAAGGTGTGTGTCAGGGTTGTATTCTTTCACCATACCTATTCAATCTGTATGCTGAGCAAATATTCTGAGAACCTGGACTACATGAAGAAGAACGGGGCATCAGGATTGAAGGAAGACTCATTAACAACCTGCATTATGCAGATGACACAACCTTGCTTGCTGAAAGTGAAGAGGACTTGAAGCACTTACTGATAAAGATCAGAGACCACAGCCTTCAGTATGGATTACACCTCAACATAAAGAAAACAAAATTCCTCACAAATGGACCAATAAGCAACAACATGATAAACAGAGAAAGGATTTAAGTTGTCAAGGATTTCATTTTACTAGGATCCACAATCAACACCCACAGAAGTTGCAGTCAAGAAATCAGAAGATGCATTGCATTGGGGAAATCTGCTGCAAAAGACCTCTTTAAAGTGTTGAAAAGCAAAGAAGTCACCCTGAAGACTAAGGTGCTCCTGACCAAACCATGGTATTTTCAATTGCATCATATGCGTGCAAAAGCTGGACAATGAATAAGGAAGACCAAAGAAGAATTGAAGTCTTTGAATTGTGGTGTTGGCGAAGAATATTGAATATACCATGGACTGCCAAAAGAAGGAACAAATCAGTCTTAGAAGAAGTAGAGCCAGAATGCTTCTTAGAAGCAAAGATGGTGAGACTACGTCTTACGTACTTTGGACATGTTATCAGGAGGGATCCGTCCCTGGAGAAAGACATCATGCTTGGTAAAGTAGAGGGTCAGCGAAAAAGAGGAAGACCCTCAATGAGATGGATTGACACAGTGGCTGCAACAATAGGCTCAAGCATAACAACGATTGTGAGCATGGCGCAGGATGGGGCAGTTTTTCATTCTGTATTACATAGGGTAGCTATGAGTTGGAACCGACTCAACGGCACCTAACAACAACAACAATAGTATGAATGTGATTATATTTTCTTAAATGCGCATAGAAAAAAGCCTGGAAAGATATAAATCAAAATGCTAAATTCTATTTCAGGAGTGTGAATTTACAAGTGAATTTGTTTTCTTCTTTGTGCTCTTCTGTATTTTTCAAGTCTTCTGCAGGGAGTATATATTTTTAATCACAACAAAGCATCATCATCCATCTTGTTAAATGCAGTTGATAGCCTCTTTGCCCTACTTCATAAAATGTTATGAAGCTACACTAAAATATGTTCTTGGATTGGGTAAATATTTAAATATTGGGATTATGGTTGTTTGTATGATTGCTTGCTTTTGGTAGCTCAGAAGAGTCTGGTATGATCTCATAACAGAAAGACTAAATTATTGCCCACATCGTGACAATAGCCTAAATATTAGCCTAAAATAACAGTGTTGCTACGTTTAGGAGGAATTCTTCTGAATTGATGCCTATTCTAACGCTGCACCACCTGCTCTCAGGAACAGAAAACAACAACCTCCTTTGACTTCCTGACCCATCTCAATCCATCACATTATTCCTGGCCTATCCTTACCAGCATCTCCTTCCCACATCCCAAGAACATCTCATTAGGAAAATGTGGAAATGACAAACGGGCTTCTCCTTGCAAACACCCAGCGAACGATGGTGATTTTTTACCTCAGAATGAAAACCAGTAAAAAATTGACAGTGTGTGAGGAGATACTCTGATCCATTGGCACAAGAATATTGATCAGCATCACAAATAAGCTCAGATGAAGGAAGGCATGTTGTAGGATTGGGGCTAGAGCCTATTCAAAGCGAGTCTCTTGGCCCCCATTCCCCAGCCGTTACCTACCCACTGGCTCTGTCCTCTACTCGTTTATCGTTTTCACTCGTTCAACACATATCCATCAAGCACTCTGCAGACCCAGTTTTATATTAATTCAAAAGCTTCTGTTGGGGACTTCTTTCTAGCATGTTTCCCAATACAACTCTCTCTAAATCCCGAGTTTGTTCAGTCACAGGATCGATATTCTCATACTTGTTTGCTCAATTTTTAATTTTATTAGTCTTATTATTATGTATAGCATTTGCTACAAACCATATAAAATTCTTCTTCAAAGGATAAGTTATAAAGATGTCAAGTTGTTGTTAGGTGCCGTCAAGTCGGCTCCAACTCATAGCGACCCTATGTACCACAGAACAAAACACTGCCCGGTCCTGCGCCATCCTCATAGTCGTTGCTATTTTTGAACCCATTATTGCAGCCAATATGTCAATCCATCTCATTGAGGATCTTCCTCTTTTTCACTGACTCTCTGCTTAACCAAGCATGATATCCTTCTCCAAGGACTGATCCCTCCTGATAAAATGTCCGTAGTATGTGAGACGTAGCCTTGCCATCCTTGCTTCTAAGGAGCATTCTGGCTGTACTTCTTCCAAGGCAGATTTGTTTGTTCTTTTGGCAGTCCATGGTCATAT
>NW_004444029.1:9726715-9764817 GCF_000243295.1 Trichechus manatus latirostris | reverse complement strand
AACACATAGCGACCCTATAGGACAGAGTAGAACTGCCCCATAGGGTTTCCAAGGAGAGCTGGTAGATTTGAACTGCTGGCCTTTAGGTTAGCAATCAAGCTCTCAACCACTACACCACCAGGGCTCCATTTACATACATATATACATATTTAATAGACCAGAGACAGGTAACAACACTCCAACCTGACTAGAAAGAGGTCTTTGTGGGGACAGTTAGGTGCTACGTTTGGAACAAGCAGGCAGACATTAAATTAAGGAATTCATACTTACTCTGTCAACAGTGGGCTGACATGATAAAACTTGTGGTTTGAGAAGATTGTCTACCAATAATGTGAACCAAAAAAAAAAAAAAAAAATCAGGTGCCATCAAGTCAATTCTAACTCATGGTGACTGCACATGTGTCAGAGTAGAACTGTACTCCACAGGGTTTTCAGTGGCTGATTTTTCAGAAGTAGATTGCCAGGCCTTTTCTTCCAGAGTATCTCTGGGTGGACTCAAACCTCCAACCTTTCAGTTAGCAGCTGAGTACATTAACCCAAGAACTCCACCAATAATATACAAGATGAAAAATAAAAAAAGGACTGAAGGTGGAGGGTGATGTTGGGGGTGAGATAGGGTAAAGGAAAGAAACGCTATGATTCTTAATTTACTTAAATCTCCACTTCACCTTCTAGAATTGTTTCAGAAGATTTCCAAGGGAGGAAAAAAAAAGTTTTTATTAGGATAAGGGAGGGCCCAAGATGAGAGAGAAAGAGACAGAGAGAGAGCGAGAAGAAATGAGAGAAACTAATACAGGAGAAAAAGAACAAGGACATGAGATTAGAAGGGGGAAGGATGACCCCCACCCCCCCATCAAGGACCCCAGATTACCTTCCCACTTAGTCAATAGCACTTCCCTGTGCCTTCTAGAAATGAAACTTTTCAAATATTCAGTATTGTTGACTGTGAAACTAATAATTTTATTCTTAAAATATTTTAATTATATCTTAAAGCCAAATCCATTGCCATTGAGTGGATTCTGACTCATGGTGACCCTATAGGACAGAGTAGAACTGCCCCCATAGGGTTTCCAAGGAGCAGCCTGTGGATTTGAACTGTCAACCTTTTGGTTAGCAGCTGAGCTCTTAACCACTGTGCCACCAGGGCTCTGATTATACCTTGGTTGGTTTGAATTAAGAAGAAGAAAGGCATCAGTCAGAAGCCACCACATTGAGAAGGGAGTTGAGGTTTTCCAGAAGCTAAGAAGGAATGGCCAATGGCAGGAACAGAGATGTGGCTGGTACCCAGAGAACTGGAGGCCAGAGATGGGCGGAGACAGGCGGAGAGAATCCTCTTAGTGTTCTGAGCCCTGACGTTGTTCCCTGAGCAGCTCCACCCTTTCTGAGTTTCGGCCACACCATGCAGTAGATTAACCATTCTTTGCTAAACAACAAAAACAAAAATAAAAGCTATCAATCATAATGTTTAAGAAGAAACTTTGAGAAGAACTTTGTTGGCACAAGTATTTTTAGCAAAGGAATCAGCTCTATTCCTTGTCAATGAGACAGTGAAAATGAACGTAGACTTACATTTGGTAGGGTCAAGAACCCTCAGCCAAGGAGACAAAATTCATCTTCAAATTTCATTGTACATGCTCTATCTCTTGTAACAATACGATTAGATGTTTAACAGCTACTAGGGACAGAGAACTCTGCAGCATGTCACTTCTACTTCTTCTTGTTGTCGTTAGTTGCCATTGCATTGGCTCCGACTCATGGTGACCCCGTGCGCAACACAATGAAACGCTGCCCGGTCCTGCGCCATCCCTGTGATCGTTAGCATGTTTGAATCCATTGGACAATATTTGGTTGTGATCTACAAGGTTTTCATTGGCTAATTTTTGGAAGTAGATTTCCAGGCGTTTCTTCCTAGTCTGTCTTAGTCTGGAAGCTCTGCTGAATCCTGTCTACCATGGGTGACCCTGCTAGTATTTGAAACACTGGTGGCATAGCTTCCAGCATCATAGAAACACACAAGTCACCATAGTATGACATACTGACAGATGGACAATGGCGGATGACTACAACAGAATGGCAGACAAGTGATGGGTGATGATTATGACAGACTGACACATGGGTGGCGGCTCTTCTGCTTATAAAGGGTATAATCAGTGATGTATGTTTGTTTTGGAAAATTGTATTTGGTGGAATATTTACTATAGATAATAGGGTTTATTCCCTTAAAGTTTTAAACAATGTTTATTCTACAAAATTGAATTTGTTCCCCAACTATTTTGGAATTAACTCACAGATGATGTCCTCACTAACCTTGTTTTAATTAATCTCACCAGTATATAAACAATGTAAACTTTTTTGTTTGGAAAAAATATTTGAGATTTTTCTTGATATCCATAATATTTTTTTACTTTATTGAAGAATTTTCTAAAGCTATATAAAATTGCATTCATCTACAAGGTCTTAATTTTGTGCTCTGCTCTCCAATGCAACCACACAGGTTGAGTGCCACCCGTATTTCACCCAGCCAAAACTCTTGAAATTTTGCCAACAGCATGACATTGTCATTGTCGCATACAGCCCTCTGGGGACTGCCAGGAACCCATCCTGGTAAGTAATGCTGTGTGTCTCTTTGGGAAGTATTTCCTTTGACCTGGAGAATGAGGCTAGTATGTCTTCCTGATTGGAATGACTGTTTGGATGTGTGATATTAAGAAAGTAACTTAACCTCTCTGAGTCATTCTCCAGTTATACAAATTAGAGCTGATAATATCCTCCTTACTGAGGTGTTGTAAGAATCTTACACTCTCTGTGTGATTGCCTAGCAGTGCTGGAAACATAAGAAATACTTGTCAAAGAAGAAAATCTAGTACTCTGTTAGGAGTGATAGAAAACAGTTTTATTGAGGAATAATACAGCTTGAGCTGGGCAGCGCTAAGTAAAAATACAAAGCACTCCACTGTTTAGCAGGGAGAGGGATCTATATACATAGAAAAAAAAGGAAAGATAGAGAGTTAATGACTGATTATAGATAAGATCAGCTTCAGCTCAAAGTCTTTTGAAATGTAAAGGTCAGCCACTTGGCTAGGAGGGAGTGAGTTACCGCCTAAGCAAGTAGCAGCAGCCAATTCAATTACACACCCGCTCCTCACTTATCAACATGGTTAGGTTCCAAAGACCAGGTTGTTATGCTAAAATAGGCATTATGCAAAAATGGAGGATGACTATGTCACTACATAACTGCCAGATTACATTACTGTCAAGTTACATCATTACGTAACTGCTAAACCACTGAGAATCACAGTCCAGACAAGGCGACACATAATCTTAACTATCACAGTCAGCATTACTCTCACCTTGCACCTTGGTGTTCATTAATGTGCAAAACATTCAGATAGTAGATTTTTTACTGTTGTCGTAAATGTGAAATGTAGGATAACGAGGGAGTCGATAAGTGAGGGTAGGTACATGGCTGCAGTCATGAGCACATTTTATTGGGAACAAATTGTTCACATCTTGACACATTTTTCCCATTAGCAAATGGTTTACATCCTGACCTTTTGCTTCCTGGGAATGCATATTGGCCCTGTCATTCTTACATCTGAAATGAGTGCCTTCAGTTTGAAACTTTTCTGTTTACATGCTCAATGAATGTCTGTATAAATATTGTTTGAGAAACGTTTCTATGGCCACCTTTCTGGAATTTTTTAAATCTGATTTCAATGGCGACACTTATTCTGTGGTGTGTTCCAGAGGATTAAGTAGAAATTTTTCTACTCTGAGTTGATTCCGAGATTGTGATCTGTTTCTTCCACTTCCTTCTTTCTACCTTCCCCTGTATGCCCACCTCCAGCCCAGCTCTCTAAGACTCATCTAAATGTCATTTAGCTTCTGAAAGAGGTCACTCTATAGACTTGCCTCTCTTGACCTACCCATACTAAGAGCAACTCTTTATTCAAGGATTACTCTTCACTCAGAGAAGCAGGTTCAAGGTGACCTGAAGTGTCCTGGTAGGTGACAAGGTGAACGGGGAGACAGAAGGAGGGGGACTGATTAACTATTGGTTCTTCTGCCCCACACTAAATATGATGCATGTTTTGATTTTTTAAAAGGGTGAACTTGTCTTCTCCACCTTTGTTAAAGGATGAGTATTTAAACTCACTGAGGAAAAAGTACAATAAGACAGCAGCTCAAATTGCTTTGCGTTTCAACATCCAGCGAGGGGTGACTGTCATTCCTAAAAGCTTTAATCCCGAAAGGATTAAAGAAAACTTCCAGGTGAGAGAATGGCTTTTGGAAATGTGAAAAGAGGGGTATGGTTTTTTTATGTAGAGAATTTTCTGTCCGGCTCAGTAAGAAACGTGTAAGCTGCCCATATCTGGATTTGATTTGGGCTGAATTTGAGACAGTCACCAGTACTCCAGGGCTTGCTTTCACTCTGTCCACTCCACTGAAACAGCCTTTGTCAGGGTCACCAGTGACCTCCACATTGCCTAATCAAATCATCAGCTTTCAGTACTTGTCCCATTAGTGGTTTTCCTTACCTCCGTGACCTATAAACACTGGGGGCTCCCAGAGCTTAATCCTGGAAGTTCCTTTCTCTCTCCTAGAATCACTCCTATTGTCTTCTACTGTGGTTTCATCTGATTTGGTAACTTCAAACATTATCTATATGTTGATGACTCCCAAATTTACGCCAGAGCTCTCGCCTGCACTCCAGACTCTCATATTCAACTGTCCCTTGTCATCTTTGCTTAGTTGTTTTATAGGCATCCTAACCTTTTGTTGTGGTTGTTAGTTGCTGTCAAGTCGGCTCCGACTTGTGGCAACCCCATGTCCAACAGAACAGTCTGCACCATCTTCATCATCATTGGTATGTTTGAGTGCATTGTTGCATCCATTGTGTCAACCCATATCATTGATCCCCCATGTGTCTGTCAGTTTACCCTACTGTGGGGGCTTGCATGTTGTTGTGAAGCTGGAAGCTATGCCACCGGTGTTCAGATACCAGCATGGTCACCCATGGAGGACCTGTTTCAGCTGAGCTTCCAGACTAAGACAGACTAGGAAGAAGGACCTGGCAGTCTACGGCTGAAAAGAATTAGCCAGAGAAAACTTTATGAACGGCAGCAGAACATTATCTGATATAGTGATGGAAGATGAGCCCCTTGGGTTGGAAAGCACTCAAAAGATAACTAGGGAAGAGCTGCCTCCTCAAAGTAGAGTCAACCTTAATGACATGGATGGAGTCAAGCTTTTGGGACCTTCATTTGCCGATGTGGCACAACTCAAAATGAGAAGAAACAGCTGCAAACATCCACTAATAATCGGAACTTGGAATGTATGAAGAATGAATCTAGGAATATTGGAAATCGTCAGAAATGAAATGGAATAAATAAACATTGATATCCTAGGCATTAGTGTGCTGAAATGGACTAGTATTGGCCATTTTGAGTCAGACAATCATATGGTCTACTATGGCGGCAATGACAACTTGAAGAGAAATGGCGCTGCATTCATTGTCAAAAAGAACATTTCAAGATCTATCCTGAAGTACAACTCTGTCAGTGACAGGATAACATCCATACACCTACAAGGAAGACCAGTTAATATGACTATTATTCAAATTTATGCACTAACCACTAAGGCCAAAGATGAAGAAATTGAAGATTTTTACCAGCTTCTGCAGTCTGAAATTGATCAAATGTGCAATCAGGGTACATTGATAGTTACTGGTGATTGGAATGCAAAAGTTAGAAACAAAGAAGAAAGATCAGTAGTTGGAAAATGTGGCGTTGGTGATAGAAACGATGCTGGAGATCGCATGATAGAGTTTTCAAGATCAATGACTTCTTCATTGCAAATATATTTCTTCACAAACATAAATGGCAACTATACACATGGACCTCGCCAGATGCAATACACAGGAATCAAACTGACTACATCTGTGGCAAGAGACGATGGAAAAGCTCAATATCATCAGTCAGAACAAGGCCAGGGGCCGACTGTGGAACACACCATAAAGTGCTCATATCCAAGTTCAAGTTGAAACTGAAGAAAATTAGAACAATTCCACAAGAGCCAAAGTATGAGCTTGAGTATATCCCACCTGAATTTAGAAACAATCTCAAGAATAGATTTGATGTGGTGAACACTAATGACCAAAGACCAGATGAGCTATGGAATGACATCAATGACATCATCCACGAAGAATGCAAAAGGTCATTAAAAAGACAGTAAAGAAAGAAAAGGCCAAAATGGATGTCAGAAGAGACTCTGAAACTTGCTCTTGAACACTGAGTAGCCAAAGCAAAAGGAAGAAACGATGAAGTGAAAGAATTTAACAGAAGATTTTAAAGGGCAGCTCGAGAAGACAAAGTAAAGTGTTCTAATGACATGTGCAAACAGCTGGAGATAGAAAACCAAAAGGGAAGAACATGCTCAGCATTTCTCAGGCTGAAAGAACTGAAGAAAAAATTCAAGCCTCAAGTTGCAATATTGAAGGATTCCATGGGGAAAATATTAAACGATGCAGGAAGCATCAAAAGAAGATGGAAGGAATACACAGAGTCATTATACCAAAAAGAATTGGTCGACGTTCAACCATTTCAAGACGTAGCGTATGATCAGGAACCAATAGTACTAAAGGAAGAAGTTCAAGCTGCACTGAAGGCATTGACGAAAAACAAGGCTCCAGGAATTGACAGAATACCAATGGAGATGTTTCAACAAACGGATGCAGCGCTGGAAGTGCTCACTTGTCTGTGCCAGGAAATTTGGAAGACAGCTACCTGGCCGACTGGAAGAGATCCATATTTATGCCTATTCGCAAGAAAGATGATCCAGTCAAATGTGGAAATTATCAAACAATATCATTAACATCACATGCAAGTGAAATTTTGCTGAAGATCATTCAAAAGCGGCTGCAGCAGTATATCGACAGGGAACTGCCAGAAACTCAGGCTGGATTCAGAAGAGGACATGGAACCAGGGATATCATTGCTGATGTCAGATGGATCCTGGCTGAAAGCAGAGAATACCAGATGGATGTTTTACCTGTTTTTATTGACTATACAAAAGGATTTGACTGTGTGGATCATAACAAAGTATGGATAACACTGTGAAGAATGGGAATTACAGAACAATTGTGCCCATGAAGAACCATACATAGATCAAGAGGCAGTTGTTCAGACAGAACAAGGGGATACTGCCTGGTTTAAAGTCAGGAAAGGTGTGCGTCAGGCGTCAGGGTTGTATCCTTTCACCATACCTATTCAATCTGTATGCTGAACAAATAATCCAAGAACCTGGACTATCTGAAGAAGAACAGGGCATCATGATTGGAGGAAGACTCATTAACAACCTGCATTATGCAGATGACACAACCTTGCTTGCTGAAAGTGAAGAGGACTTGAAGCATTTACTGATGAAGATCAAAGACCACAGCCTTCAGTATGGATTACACCTCAACATAAAGAAAACAAAAATCCTCACAACTGGACCAATAAGCAATATCATGATAAACAGAGAAAGAACTGAAGTTGTCAAGGATTTCATTTTACTTGGATCCACAATCAACACCCATGGAAGCAGCCGTCAAGAAATCAAAAGACGTATTGCATTGGGCAAATCTACTGCAAAAGACCTCTTTTAAAGTCTTGAAAAGCAAAGATGTCACCTTGAAGACTATGGTGTGCCTGACCCAAGCCAGAGTATTTTCAGTCGCATTATATGCATGCAAAAACTGGACAATGAATAAGGAATACTGAAGAAGAATTGACGCCTTTGAATTGTGGTGTTGACAAAGAATATTGAATATACCATGGACTGCCAAAAGAGTGAACGAATCTGTCTTGGAAGAAGGACAACCCGAATGCTCCTTAGAAGCAAGGATGGCGAGACTATGTCTCACATACTTTGGGCATGTTGTCAGGAGGATCAGTCCCTGGAGAAGGACATCATTGTTGGTAAAGTACAGGATCAGTGAAAAAGAGGAAGACCCTCAACGAGATAAATGACACAGTGGCTGCAACAATGAGCTCAAGCATAACAACGATTGAGAGGATGGCGCAGGACTGGGCAGTGTTTCTTTCTGTGGTACACAGGGTCGCTATGAGTCAGAACTGACTCGATGGCACCTAACAACAACAACAACATCTCATTGATGGCTTCCCTCAACTTCGCTGGCCCTCCACTTTACAAACCATGATGTCCCTCTCCAGCAATCAGTTCCTCCTGAGGACGTGTCCAAAGTAAGCAAGCCAAAGTCTCAGACAATATTCTGTATTCCATTGGGTTTTCATTGGCTCATTTTCAGAAGTAGATCACCAGACCTTTCTTCCTAGTCTGTCTTAGGCTAGAAACTCCTCTGAAACCTGTCCACCATGGGTGACCCTGCTGGCATTTGAAATCCCGGTGGCACAGCTTCTAGCATCACAACAACACGCAAACCACCACAGTATGGAAAACTGACAGACAGGTGGTGGATCTTAAACTTAGCGTGCCCCAAACTTAGCATGCCCCAAACTTAGCTACTGATAGTCCCCAAAACTCCTGCTTCTCTTAGAGTTTCTCATCTCAGTAAATGCCAACACCATCCTTCCATTTACTTAGGCTAAAAACCTCAGAATCACCTTTGACCCCTCGGTCTCTCACCACACATCTGATCTGCCAGAGAAACCTCCGCATTCCTCACGTATCAGGACTGTAACCAGTTGTCACTGCTTTCAGTGCAAGCAGCCTAGTCCAGGTCACCAATATCTCGTCTGTGTTATTGCAACTCCCAGCTGGTTAGATCTAGCTGGTGTCTCCAATTTGCTGTGGGCCTTTCAATATGGTCTCAACCATCAGTCTCAGTGATCCTATTAAAATGTAAGCCAGACCCGTCACCCATGTGCTCATAACTCTCCAAAGGCTTTCTCTTTCAGTCACAATAACAACCAAAGCCTTTCCATTGAGAGACAAGGTTCCCCATGACCTTCCCCACCACCTCATCTCATCACTTCTCCTTCTTGCTCACCCCATCGCCACACTGACCTCCTCAGGGTCCTTGAAACACACTGACACACGCCTGCCTGGGGCTATTGTGTGTGCAGATCCCTTCGTCTGAAACAAACTCCCCCAGATATGCAAATGGAGGCTCCCTCAGCATCTTTAGGTCTTTATTCAAATGTCACCTTCTCAAATTGGCCTTTGCTGGCCCCCGATGCAGAACCGAACCCCTTCAACACTTCCGATCACCCTTCCTTGTTTTATTTCTCCTCTGCACTTACCTCTCTATAACATACTGCATATTGTACCCATCTTGTTAATTGAACCATGGGAGAAAGATGTGGCAGTCTGCTTCTGTAAAGATTACAGCCTTGGAAACCTGGTCGGGCAGTTCTGCTCTGTCCAGTAGGGTCGCTATGAGTTGGAATCTACTTGACAGCTATGGGTTTGGTTTTGGGTTTTGCTAACTGTCTGTGTCTCCCTTGAGAATATAGGAATCTATGGGGACAGGGATTTTTCTCTGATTTGCTCACCACTGTGTCTCCAGCACAGTGCTTTACACATGTTATCTAATAAATAAAAATAACAATAGTGATCAAAGAAAAGTGAAGCATTTAGAACCTCACAAAAATTTGCCTCAGCTTGGAAAATTTTTAAAAGCTTCATTAATATGCAATATTTAAATCGGATAGCATTTTTGACAGGCAATCAAAATTTTAAACATGTAACCTGACTATTTAAATTCTAGAAACCTATCCTACCGAAAGGAGTCCCCAGGTGACGCAAAAGATTAAGCGCTCTACTACTAGCTGAAAGGTTGGTGGTTCGAATCCACCCAGAGATGCCTCAGAAGAAAGGCCTGGCAATCTGCTTCTGGAAGGTCACAGCCTTGAAATCCCTCTGAAGCAGTTCTACTCTGCACACATGAGGTCGACATGAGAGAGAACTGGCTCAAAGGCAATGGTACGGTCTTGGGTTTTTAAATATATTGACAGAAAACATTACCAAGACATCATATGAATAAAATAAATTTGCAGAATAATAAAGATATGATATAATTACTGCCTTTTGCTCTTAATGTGTTTAATGTTTGGGAGGAATATCTGGGAAGCAGAATGGGACTGAGGTGGTGGGTGCTAAGAACCTTTTATTCTATATATGTCTGTGTTTCTGTACTGTTTCATCTTCTTACGGAGTACATACTTATATATATATATAAAAAAAAAACCATTGCCATCAAGTCAATTCCAACTCATAGCAACCCTATAGGACAGAGTAGAACTGCCCCATAGGGTTTCCAAGGAGCAGCTGGTGGATTTGAACTGCCAACCTTTTGGTTAGCCGCTGAGCTCTTCACTACAGCGCCACCAGCGCTCCATATACTTACAAGCTACTTATATAATTATAGTTTATAACTGGTTCAATATATATTAAAATAACAGTGAAAGAATAGAAAGACAAAACAAAGTAAGAGAAGATAAGTTATAAACAGATAAGCTAAATATACAAATAAGCTCAAATAAATTATAGAAACGTTTATAAAGGACAGTCATAAAGCCAGAGTATAAAGTATAAAAGTAAATAAAAACCAAAACAATGAAAAGGTAATTGGAGTAAAAAGGTAGAAGATGAGAGAGTAAAAATAATGAGAGAAAGGATTAAGAGGACAAAATAAAGCAAATTAAAAGTAAAAAAAAGCAAATTTAGAGGCTATTGTCAGGGGCCATCAAGTGGATTCTGACTCCCAGTGACCCCATGTGACAGAGTAAAACTGCTTCATAGGGTTTCCTAGGCTGTAATCTTTACAGAAGCAGATCACCAGGTCTTTCTCCCGTGGAGCTGCTGGGTGGGTTGGGACTGCTGACCTTTCGGTTAGCAGCTGAGCACTTAGCCATTGCACCACCAGAGTCAAAAGCTTATACAGAAATAATAAGGTTTCTTCATACAAGAAATTTCAGAAGACTTCCTGGGTGTATGTTGTTTCAGTGTTTGGAATTTGTTGCATGAAGTCCCCACTTCATATCAGCAGTGTGGCCCCGCACTAGTCCAGCCCCTCTTAGTCTCCAGATGCTTCTAAGTGTGAAGGACTCTCTCTGCAGTCCCTTCGCCTGGTAGTCATCCGCAAGCACGCGGCTGGCTCCGCTGCCTGATCCCAAGTATGTCCCATCGCCTACCTTCGAAGATGTACTAACTCTGTTCTGTTTCCTTTATATTAGATCTTTGACTTTTCTCTCACTGAAGAAGAAATGAAAAACATTGAAGGTTTGAACAGAAATGTCCGCTTTGTGGACATGCTCATGTGAGTTCTTGGGGGATCGGTAACCAGGTACAGGCATGTGGGCTTGTCCAACATCAACCAGCAGTACTCACCTGAGCCTCAGCTGTGCCCACAGAAAGCACAGGGTAAAGGCCGTGGGCAGCATGTCCTGGATATTAAACATTCCTGGGTGAGATACAGACACTATAGGAACTGTCCACAAACCCACTGCCATCAAGTCGATTCCGACTCATAGTGACCCTGCGGGACAGAGTAGAACTGCCCCATAGGGTTTCCAAGGCTGTCGTCTTTATGGAAGCAGACAGCCACATCTTTTTTCCTCAGAGTGGCTGGTGGATTCGAACCACTGACCCTTCTGTTAGCAGCTGCTTTAACCAGTGTGCCACCAGGAACTGCCTACAAACCCAAATTTGTGTTTGAAAGAAGATTCCTGGCATTTATGACATTCCGTGACTTTGGTTAGGGCACAGCAGCTTAAGGAACTGGAGGACAGTTAACTTAAGAGTGTTGTTGGATGTCATCAAGTCTATTCAACTGCTATGTAGAACTGCCTTATAGGGTTTTCTTGTCTGTAACCTTTAGGGAAGCAGATCGCCAGGTCTTTTCCTCTTGGAGCCGCTGGGTGGGTTCGAACTGCTGACCTCTCAGCTGCCAAGTGCTTAACCAGTGTGCTACCAGGGCGCGCGTGCTCTCTCTCTCTCTCTCCCCCCCCTTTCCCTCTCTCTCTCTCTCTCCCTCCCCCTCCCTCCCTCCCTCTCTCTCTCTCTCCACACACACAAGTCTGTATGTACACACATGCACACTTTTTTCTTCTTATTCATTCCCTGTTAATCTTTCCAGTTCTTCAGATCACCTGGATTTTTATATCCTTATGCAATCTTCTCTTTAATGAGTATTTAGAAAATGCTCATTAAAATGCTTCATATAGCTTCACTTTGCCTTACTGGTTCCACTATTTTCCATGAGTCAGAAAGTGCTCTGGTTGGGTGAATTTCGAATTTCTGAATTAATAAAATGATTTGCTCATGTAAATTTTCCAGGAGAAAACAAAAAATTTATTTGACATAAAAAAGCAACACGTAGAGTCAAGGACAAAGGAGTAAACACAAAGACATGACCCTTTGCCTGAATTAACAAGCGCGTATAGATTAATAACTCATGAAGATAAAAGATTTCTATTGAAGAAATACCATTAAATTAAGAAGAAACAGTAAGATACAGTCAATCCACCGATGTACTGATTCTTTACAGAAAGTGATTTGGTGATATTGTTTACTTGACATTTGATATATTTAATAGCCAATCCCAGCATCACTGGGAAAATAACTTGACATACCAGGGAATAACTAGAAAAATCAAAAAGGAGAAACAAGCATTAGACCCCACTGGTCAAAAATATATATATTATTTAAAAGTGCTGAGCCATCATGACCCTCCTGCTTTTATTCAGTTGACCTTTGACATTAGAGTCTTTTTTGCTTTCTATTTTAATTTAAAGTTCATGGTACTTGCAGAGAATGGAATCTTGGTTATGTCTGTGGCTGGCACACACACACTCCAGACCTTCTATAGACTGTGTCAGCGCGGTTGTTTAAGAGAGAGGCTCATAAAATAATAATGACAATAATAATACAGTAAAACCTGTGAAAGCTGGAACCTGTGTACTGTGGAAACCTCTCAGGGAAGGAAAACCCAGATATTTTCCACTAATAGAGAGCAACAGAAGAGTGGTAAGTCTTCGCCCTGTCCAAGGCGGAAAACTTGCCAGACCTAGAAAACACAAGACAGGCCCCTCGAATTCCGACTCTCAGAGATTTCACTGGAATAATGGAAACTTGGTTTGCTGGTCATCCTTTTGTAGATCTGAAACTTCCAACCCTGGGGAGGCCTGGTGAGCGAGGGAAGTAAACGTGATGAGAAGGGGAGGGTGATGCTGTGGAGAGGAGACAGCCGGTATCAAGGGAGCAACGGAGGAAGGGGTTGGGAAAAGCCATACAAAGATAGGCAGGCATGGCCCACCTCCTGGGCTTCCATTCTGAGCAGAACGTTGGTGTGGTGGTAGCCAGTCTCCTCTCCCCACACACACCCCCAGTGTGCTGTCCAGGGCTCCTGTCAAAAGTGCTGGCTTGAGGGGAGACAGGGAGGGGCGTGGGTGAGAGACGGAATTGGAATTGGTAAGAAAGAGGGGGAGTGGTTAGTGAAACTGTCAGAGTTGTTAGTAATACATACAACTGTGCAACTTTTGGAGTGAATGTCTTCCTTTTGGGGTGACTGTTTTGGCAGGTGGAGTGATCATCCCGAGTACCCATTTCATGATGAATATTGACTTCCGAGAGCTCCTGAACCAATATTCCCTCTTGTGTGCACCAGGACCTTGGCTGGGTAGTTCCTTCAGACATGGAAATAAAAAGAAGTGATGACTGAAACACACTTAGCATTTGTATAGTGTAAATGACTTTGACATAGCAATGTTAAAGAAAATAAGTTTAAATCTGTTGAAATAATTGTGGGGAGATTATAGTTAATATTTTATTAGGCAATTGTTTTGGAGTTACAGAAGCAAGAGAACATTAGGCTTTAGAAAAGACTTCAAAGTCAACATATGAAAGCAAATAACTCTTGAATCTAGACTCTTGCCCAAGTTGGTAGCTAGGCCCCTTAATAGTTAATGGGACAACAAAGATGGCGAGAGAGCCAGCTCAGGCTGCGCACTGGCTGTGACCTTAGCAGATTGGGCCATTGATTTTGCAATAGACACAGCCAAGATGAGATCCTCACACTCGTTATTAACAAGGCAGTGCTTTGCTGCACCTTGAGGAGGGAAAAAGGGTTAAATGTAGACAAGTCTTAAAACAGAGCTAACTAAACCCACACTGGTCAGCTGAGCCATAATGATTTTATTTTTGGCTTCTATCCAATGCGTATTTGTTTAGCTTTTACCCAACCTGAGTGATGGATAATTAACTACTTCCTTCTTGTATCTTTAGAGTTTTGAGCTTCAATATAACTCTTGGTCCCTACTCACATATCTGTCAGTCTCGCACACATTCATCATACACCACTATTATGTAAAGTGGCCTGAAAAAACCAGCTTACACAAAACCATCTGTCATAAAATTGTCCAAAGATGACTACAGTCATGTGCCGCATAATGTCTGTTCGGGCAACAGCCCACCACATATACATCCGTGGTCCCATAAGATTATAATACAGTTCAGAAATCCTGACCGGAGAACAGGACATGGTGGACATAACCAGACCTAGTGAAGACGACAGCTTCCCGAACACAACACATGTATCTCATGTCTCTTGTATCCAAAGCAGTTGTGCTGCCAGACATACAGTGGTATGGTACATTGTAGAGGGAGGTTATTTGCCCCAGCAAATAGTATGGTGTTCATACAACATTCAAATCACATGAAGTCCTATTTCACAGAACGGATCATGGACGTTAATCGACACGTGGCTGTGTTTTAAAAGGAGGTATTTAAAAAGCGTGCTTTAGGGAACGTATTGAATAAAGAGGCTTTATAAAATTATCATTATATTGAAGACTTTAAAAGTGTTATTGGCATAGCTATTCAATTTTGAGAAAGTTGCAAGTTCAAAAGAACACAGGTAATTTTACCATATGTAAATTTTTAAAAAGGGAATAGAAAGATTATTAGAATTCAGCAATTGTGGGGTACCAGAGAAATATATTTCATTCATTCACATTAGGTCATTCTCACAGAGCAAGAGAGTTACTCACAGATTATGTGTGTCCAAGACCGATTGCTTATAGATAACTTCAGTGACCTGAAATCATACATTTCTGAGAAATGATCACTTAAAAAAATTGACTTATAATTATTGTTTCCACTGATTCTAATATTAATACTTAGAATTCTGTCTTCTGCAAAATACTTTGTTCACAAGAAATAATAAAGTCTGATGATTTGTTCACCACATGAATCTTTGTTTGCTTCAAGCTCCATTATGGGGAGACAAGTGGGGAGAGGAGGAAGAATCATCTGAGTTAATTTATATTAAAAGACCTTTGATTGAGTCTCTACTGTATAAGTAGCATGGCGAAGAGAGGGAAGAAAAAGCGGTGCCCAAATGGAAGAACAGACGCTTGATTCCTGATCCCTCTTATCTAAATTCTTCAGAATATTCTGAGGAGGCTGGTGTGGAGGTGGAAGTAGAGACCACACATATGAAACCATTTTTAAAAGACAAACGTTAGAAAGGGCTCCTACCATTTGTCAGGGTAAAAATATATATATATTGCTAAAGATTGGAGGAGAGGAATCCTCTCTTACTTATAGCAAAAATGGAGAGAAAAGAATTGAAGACAGGCAAAGGGAGATTGAGAAAGACTGAGCATCTGAACTCAACAACAAAGACAAACAACCCAATTAAAAAATGGGCCAAGGAACTGAACAGCCATTTCTCCAAAGAAGATACACAAACGGCGAACAAGCAGATGAAAAGATGCTCAACATCACTGTTTTTATTTTACTGTGTGTCATCCAGTTGATTCCAACTCATAGTGACTCTATAGGACAGAGGAGAACTGAGTCATAGGGTTCCTAGACTGTGACCTTTATGGGAGCAAGTTACCAGCTCTTTCTCCCAAAGAGTGGCTGGTAAGTTTGAACTGCTGACTTTTTGGTTAGCACTTTAACCATTGCGTCAACAGGGCTCCTTAAGGAAATACAAATCAAAAACCACAACGAGATATCACTTCACGCTTATTGTTGTTATTGTTAGCTGTTGTCAAGTGGATTCCAATTCATAGCGACCCCATGAACAACAGAACAAAACACTACCCAGTCCTGCGCCATCCTTGCTATTGTTGTTGTGTTGGAGCTCATTGTTGCAGCCACGGTGTCAGTCCATCTCGTTGAGGGTCTTCCTCTTTTTCGCTGACCCTCTGCTTTACCAAGCATGATATTCTTCTCCAAGGACTGATCCCTCCTGATAACATGTCCAAAGTACGTGAGACGAAGTCTCACCATCCTTACTTCTAAGGAGCATTCTGGCTGTACTTCTTTCAAGACAGATTTGTTTGTTCTTCTGGCAGTCCATCCAAAAGAATATTCAATATTCTTTGCTAACACAATAATTCAAAGGCATCAATTCTTCTTCAGTCCTCCTTATTTATTGTGAAGTTTTCACATATATAGTGGAGGCGATTGAAAGTACCATGGCTTGGGTCAGGCACACCTTACTCCTGAAAGTGACATTTTTGCTTTTTAACACTTAAAGAGATCTTTTGCAGCAGATTTGCCCAATGCAATACGTCATTTGATTTCTTGACTGCTACTTCCATGGGCGTTGATTGTGGGTCCAAGTAAAATGAAACCCTTGACAATTTTAATATTTTCTCCATTTAGCATGATGTTGCTTATTGGTCCAGTGGTAAGGATTTTTGTTTTCTTTATGTTGAGGTGTAGTCCATACTGAAGGCTGTAACCTTTGATCTTCATCAGTAGTACCGCAAGTCTTTGTCGCTTTCAACACTCAAGGTTGTGTCATCTGCATATGGCATATTTTGCATTTCAACCAGCAATGCATGAGGGTTCCAATTTCTCCACATCCTGCTAGCACTTATTATTTCCCCCTTTTTTGATAACAGCTGTCCTAGTAAAGGAGCCCTGGTGGTGTAGTGGTTAAGCGATATGGCTGCTAACCAAAAGGTCAGCAGATCGAATCCACCAGTGGCTCCTTGGAAACCCCATGGGGTAGTTCTACTGTGTCCTATAAGGTCACTATGAGTCGGAATTTACTTGACAGCAATGGGTTTGGGTTTGGTGGTATCCTAATAAGTGTGAGATGTGGAGAAATTGAAACTCTCATGCATTGCTGGTTGGAATGCAAAATAATACAGCTACTGTGGAAAACACTTTGGCAGCTCATCAAAAAGTTAAACAGAACTACCATATTATGCAGCAATTCCAATCTTATATACTCAAAAGAATTGAAATCAGGGACTCGAACGGATACTTGTACACCAGTGCTCACTGCAACACTATTCACAGTAGCCAAAAGGTGGAAACAACCTAAGTGTCCATCGACAGATGAATGGATAAATAAAATGTGGTCTATCCATACAATGGAATATTATTCAGCCATAAAGAGAAATGCAGTTCTGATAGATACCACAACATAGATGAATCATGAAAACATTATGCTGAGAGAAATAAGTCAGACACAAGGACAAATAATTTTATGATTCAATTTATATGAAATATCTAGAATAGGCAAATGTATAGTGACAAAAATCTTTTAGTGATTACTAGGGGCTAGGGGATGGGTAGTTCTTGTTTAAGGGGTACAGTTTCTGTTTGTGGTGATGAAGAAGTTTTGGAAATAAATAGTGGTGGTGTTTGCACAACATTCTGGATGTAATTAGTATCACTGTTGCCTGGAGATAACCTTTAAACCTTAAATCTCAAACCAAAACTTTCCCTAGAAGTCTGCTTGGAACCAAAGAAAAGTTTAATTAGTAAGGTATGCCTGTATCTTAGGCTGGGTTCTCTAGAGAAGCAAAACCAGTATAGCGTATATATATAAAACCAAAAAAAAATCAAACCCATTGCCATTGAGTCAATTCTGACTCATAGAGACCCCATATGACTTCCAAGGAGTGGCTGGTGGATTCAAACTGCCAACCTATTGGTTAGTAGCCTAATTTTTTAACCTCTGCACCACCAGGGCTCCATAAATATATACAGAGAGATTTATCTCAAGGAAATGGCTCAAGTGGTTGTGGAGACTTGCAAGTCCCAAATCTGTGAGTCAGATGTCAGGCTAAAGGCTTCTCCTGACTCACGTGGTTGCAGGGACTGATGAACCCCAAATCAGCAGGTCAGACAGCGTGCTATTGGCTCAAGTCCCAGAACCAGAGGTCAGATGATGATGAGCCAGATTCAGGATCCAGAGCAAGAAAGAGCCTTACTACAGCATCCATATGTATATTGGATACAGGCCATACCCTCAAGGAAACTCCCCTTACATCTGATACTTGAGTACAGGTATGACTTGAGTAAGGGTGTGACTTAAGTCACACCCTCTAGGAACAATGTGACTCAGGATGCACCCTACACTAATCCTGCCTCACATAAAATGGAGGATAATTACATAATATCAGAAAATGGAAGATAATTACATCAGATCACAAAATGGAGGAAAATTACATAGCCAAGTTGACACATAACATTAACAATCACAGTTCACCCCTTGTCAACTTGGCACCTGTACACATTTCCTTAAACCATACATAATCTCTAAATAAAGAAAATAATAAGGTCATACTTACGCCTACCATGATATAACTAGCGCGTTGTCTTAGCAAAACCAGTAAAGTGTATAAATATGTATAGAGAGAGATTTATATCAAGGAAACAACTCACGTAGTTGTAGAGGCTAGAACGTCCCAAGTCCGTAGAGGGTAGAGGCCTCTTCCAATTTACACAACTGCAGAAGCTGGCGAACCCAAGATTGGCAGGTAGCAGAGCAGTGCTCCTGCTCACAGGCTGTGAAGGTTGACGAATTCCAAGTTTGGCAGGTAAGCTGCTAGCTCAAGTCCCAAGAACTGGAGGTGAGACGACAAAAGGCAGCTGCTGGATCCAAAATAAGCCAAAAACCTTGACAAGGCAAGCAGGAAGGAAGTAGCCAGTGGAGAGCAGAAAGACTAAGGCTGAGGGGGCGGTGAGCAGCCACAGGCCCTGCCCCTGCTGGAATCACTCAGCAGATTCCATCATGGGGATGATTACATATCAAATTTCAACAAGGAAGTGATCACAACATTATACAACTGCCAAAACACTGAAACTCATGGCCTAGCCAAGCTGACATACAATCTTAACCATCACAACGTTTACAGCCAAAAACGCACTAGCTCCATTTACATCTTATATTTTATAAGTGATGGGATAAGACTAGGAATATAGCCTAAAGAAATAAGAGCCATCACACGAATAGACATATGCACACCCGTGTTCACTGCAGCATTATTCACAATAGCAGAAAGATGGAAACAACCTAGATGCTCCTCAACAAATGAATGGATAAACAAACTATGGTACATACACACAGTGGAACACTACACAGCAATAAAGAACGACGATGAATCTGAGAAGCATCTCACAATACGGATGAAGCTGGAGGGCATTATGCCAAATGAAATAAGTCAATCGCAAAAGAACAAATATTGTATGAGACCACTACTATAAAAACTCATGAAAAGATTTACACAGAAAAGAAACAATCTTTGATGGTTACGAGGGAGGGGAGAGGTGGGGAGAGAAAAATACTAAATAGGCAATAGGTAAGTGGTAAGTTTGGTGAAGGGTAAGACAGTACACAATACTGGGGAAGCCAGCACAACTTGACGAAAGCAAGGTCATGGAAGCTCTGTAGACACATCCAGACTCCCTGAGGGACCAAATTACTGGGGTGAGGGCTGTGAGGACCACGGTCTCTGGCAACATCTAGCTCAACTGGAATGACATAGTTTATAAAGAAAATGTTCTACATTCTACTTTGGTGAGTAGTGTCTAGGGTCTTAAAAGCTTGTGAGCGGCCATCTAAGATACTCCCCTGGTGTCACCCCTTCCAGAGCAAGAGAGAATGAAGAAAACCAAAGACACAAAGGAAAGATTACTCCAAAAGACTAAAGGACCATAATTACCACAGCCTCCACCAGAATGAGTCCAGCACAACTAGATGGTGCCCAGCTACCACCACCAACTGTTCTGACATCCCCACAATAAAGGGTCCCGGGCAGAGCTGGAGAAAAATGTAGAACAAAATTCTAACTCAAAAAAAAAAAAAAAAAAAAGACCAGACTTACTGGTCTGACAGAGACTGGAGAAACCCCAAGAGTATGGCACCTGGACATCCTTTTAGCTCAGTAATGAAGTCACTCCTGAGGTTCACCCTTCAGCCAAAGGTTAGACAGGCCCATAAAACAAAACGAGATGAAACGGGCACACCAGCCTGGGAGCAAGGACGAGAAGGCAGCAGGGGAAAGGAAAGCTGGTGACTGAGAATCCAAGATCGAGAAGGGAGAGTGTTGACATGTCGTGTGGTTGGTAACCAATGTCACAAAACAATATGTATACTAACTGTTTAATGAGAAGCTAGTTTGTTTTGTAAACCTTCATCTAAAGTGCAATAATTAAAAAATATTTGCTAAATATATAATATATTTTTTCTATGCATATATATGCACACATACATACACGTATAATAAGACAAGGAAGAAATACTCATAACAACTATTGTCCTCATTTCTGCAACTGGTCACATGGTCATAACTGGTATTTAGAACTACCTTCTTCCACCACCCGTTCTGTATTCTCTTTGCCCTCGGCAAGCACCTCAGCTGCTTGTGGTACTTTGCCTGGTGGGGTGACCCAAACCTTCATTCCTGGAGGGTCTGGGCCATTAGTAGTCATATTAGAACAGAGTTGCTGTAGTTTTCCATTGACTTTAATCACAAGGCATGGTAGTACTAAGAGACGCCCTAGGGGATCTTCTGTATTCCAGACATACTCTTCTTTACCTCCATTATTCAACACCAATCTGATTTCTCCCTGTAGTCAGGATTAGTCATACCAGCTGTCTTAGTCATCTAGTGCTGCTACAACAGATATACCACAAATGGATGGCTTTAACAAACAGAAATTTATTTCTTCACAGTAAAGTAGGCTAAAAGCCCAAATTCAGGGTGTCACCTCCAGGGGAAGGCTTTGTCTCTCTGTCGGCCTTCTTCTTCTCAGTGTTCCCCGGACCAGGAGCTTGTTTGCCCAGGGATCCCGGTCCAAAGGATGCGCTCTGCTCCTGGCACTGTTTTCTTGATGGTATGAGGTCTCCCAGTCTCCCTGCTCACTTCTGTCTTTTATATCTCAAGAGATTGCCTCAGGACACAATCCATCTTGTAAATTATGTCCTGCCTTACTAACACAACTGCCACCCATCCTCCCTCATTAACATCATAGAGGCATGATTTACAGCATATAAGAAAATCACACAATACCAGGAATCATGGCCCAGCCAAACTGACATACACTTTTTTTGGGGACATAATTCAATCCATGACACCAGCCAATATGGTAACTCCATTACTTGCCTGTTGATCTAGAGGCAGGAGGAGCCCAATTAACCGGGTGGCATTCTTAACTTCCAGTTCAATGGAATATGTGCTGTGTCTCCAGATGGGAGCATTCCTCTCTTTGGAACTAAGATGGCTAGACCCACAGAGCATAGGGTTAAGGTACTGGAAGCAAAAATTTTGCAAATGGGTCACTAGGGGTAATAATGAGTGGTGACACTCCCATTTCTACCCCTTAATTCCTGGACCTGTGAATCCTGGCTACGGGAAAAATAGCACCATATATTGGAAGCTGGTTTAGAACATAGACAGCCTCCTGGAGAAGGTTGACCCAACCCTGAAAGGTATTGCCACCTAGCTGGCACTGTAGCTGTGTCTTTTGTAGGCCATTTCATCATTTTATCAAGCCAGCTGCTTCAAGACGATGAGGAACACGGTAAGAACAGTGATTTGCGTAAGCATGAGCCCACTGCTGCACTTCATTTGCTGTGAAGTGAGTCCCTTGATCTGAGGCAATGCTGTGTGGGATAGCATGATGGCAGACAGGCATTCTGTCAGTCCACGGATGGTAGTTTTGGCAGAAGCATTGCGTGCAGGGAAGGCAAATCCATAACCAGAGTAAGTGTCTATCCCAGGCAGAATGAAATGCTGTCCTTTCCATGATGGAAGCAGTCCAATCTAACCAACCTTCCACCAGGTTGCTGGCTGATGACCTCAAGGAATGGTGCCATATCGGGGACTCAGTGTTGACCTCTGCTACTGACAGACTGGGCACTCAGCAGTGGCTGTAGCCTAGTCAGCCTTGATGAGTGGAAGTCCATGTTGCTGCAGTCATGGCCACTTTGTTCATGAGCCCATTGGGCACACGGCTGGGAAAGAGGATGACTGGTTTCCACGGAACGCGTCATCCTATCCTCTTGATTGTTAAAATCCTCGTCTGCCAAGCTCACCCCTTGGTGAGCATTCACATGAAACACAAATATCTTCACTTCTTTGGCCCATTCAGAGAGGTCTATCCACATAC
The DNA here is from genome assembly GCF_000243295.1 of Trichechus manatus latirostris. Lineage (NCBI taxonomy): Eukaryota > Metazoa > Chordata > Mammalia > Sirenia > Trichechidae > Trichechus > Trichechus manatus. The sequence continues at coordinate 9,742,425 of NW_004444029.1, read as the reverse complement.
CTCTTCCCCATACACCCTTGTCACTAATTTTCCAATCAGGTTTCTTCCGAGACCCTGACCATCCAGTCAAACCTTTGGCCACGGCCTATGAACCAGTGTACAATGGCACATCTGGTCATTTCTTCTTCCAAGCGAAGTGAACAACCAGATGCACTGCTCGAAGTTCTGCCCATCGGGAGGATTTCCCTTCACCACTGTCCTTCAGGGAGGTCCTAGAAAGGCGATGCAGTGCTGCCACTGTCCACTTTTGAGTGGTGACTGTGTATCATGCAGAACGATCTGTGAACTAGGCGCGAGTGTTATCTTCCTCAGTCAACTGATCATAAGGAGCTCCCCATGAGGCCACAGGTGCAGACGGGAGACGGAAGGTAATGTGACAGGAGTGGAGACCATGGGCATTTGGGCCACTTCTTCATGCAACTTCTTTGTGCCTTCAGAACCTGCTCAGGCCAGATCTGATATATACCATTTCCATCTAATGATGGAGTGCTGCTGTGTATGTATGATTTTATGACTCTGTGGGTCAGACAACATCAAGTTCATGATGGGCAGCTCAGGCTGCATGGTGACTTGATGGTTAAGCATTCGGGCTCTACTAAGGCCCAGTAACAAGCCAAAGCTGTTCCTCAAAAGGAGACTAGTTATCTGCAGAATACTAAGAGTCTTTGCTGTGATTCACCAATAGGGGTCTGCCAAAGACTCCAAACAGCATCTCTATCTGCCACCAACACTTCAAGCACCATTGGATCAGCTGGATCATATGGCCCAAGTGGCAGAGCAGATTGCACAGCAGCCTGAACCTGCTGCAGAGCCTTCTCTTGCTCTGGGTCCCTCTCAAACTAGCAGCTTTTTTAATCACTTGATAACTAGGCTGGAGGAGCACACCCAAATGAGAGATATGTTGCCTTCAAAATCCATAGAGGCCCACCAGGCATTGTGCCTCCTTTTTATTTGTAGGAGGAGCCAGATATAACAACTTACCCTTCACTTTAGAAGGAACATCTTGATATGCCCCCACACCACTGGACTCCTAGAAATCTCACTGAGATGGAAGGTACCTGAATTTTTGTCAGATTAATTTCCTACCCTCTAGCATGCAAATGTCTTACCAATAAGTCTAGAGTCATTGATACTTATTCCTACTGGCTCCAACTAGCATAATGTTATCAATGTAATGGACCAGTGTGATGTCTTGTGGGAGGGAAAGGAGATCAAGGTCCCTGCAAACTGAATTATAATATAAGGTTGGAGAGTTGATATACCCCTACGGTAGAACAGTAAAGGTGTATTACTGACCCTGCCAGCTGAAGGCAAACTGCCTCTGGTGTTTCTTTGAAAGAGGTATGGAGAAAAAAACATTAGCCAGACCAAAACCTGCATTCCAGTTACCAGGAGATGTATTAATTTTCTCAAACAATGAAACCACATAGAGAACAGCAGCTGTAGTTGGAGTCACCACCTGGTTAAGTTTATGATAATCCACTATCATTCTCCAAGATTCATCTGTTTTTTGTACAGGCCAAATAGGCAAGTTGAATGGGGGATGTGGTGGAAATCAACACTCCTGCATCCTTCAAGTCCTTGATGGTGGCACTAATCTCTGCAATCCCTCCAGGAATACAGTATTGCTACTGGTTTACTGTTTTCCTAGGTAGCAGCAATTCTAACGGCTTCCACTGGGTTTTTCCCACCATAATAACCCTTACTCCACATGTCAGGGACCCGGTGTGGGGGTTCTTCCAGTTGCTAAGTATGTTTATTCCAATTATGCATTCTGCTGTTTTTGATAGGTGCTGTCAAGTTGGTTCTGATGCATAGCAACCCTGTGTACAACAAAACAAAACACCGTCCAGTCCTGCACCATCCTCACAATCATTGCTATGCTTGAACTTATTGTTGCAGCCACTGTGTCAATCCATCTCTTTGAGGGTTTTCCTCTCTTTCATTAACCCTCTACTTTGCCAAGCATGATGTCCTTCTCCAAGGACTTGTCCTTCCTGATAACATGTCCAAAGAACTTGAGATGAAGTCTCAACATCCTTGCTTCTAAGGAGCATTCTGGCTGTACTCCTTCCAGGACTGATTTGTTCTACCTTTTGGAAGTCCATAGTATATTCAATATTGTTTGCCAACACCATAATTCAAAGGTGTCAATTCTTTTTTGGTCTTGTTATTCTTTGTCCAGTTTAAGTATACATATGAGGTGATTGAAAATACCATAGCTTGGGTCTGGCACACCTTAGTCCTCAAAGCGACATTTTTCCTTTTTAACACCTTAAAGACGTCTTTTGCAGTAGATTTGCCCAATGCAATTCATCTCCTAATTTCTTGACTGCTCTTTCCATGGGTGTTGATTGTGGATCCAAGTAAAATGAAATCCTTGACAACTTAAATATTGTCTCTATTTATCATAATGTTGCCTATTGGTTCCAGCTGTGAGGACTTTTGTTTTATTTTGAGGTGCAATCCATACTGAAGGCTGTAGTCTTTGATCTTCATTGGTTAAGTGCTTCAAGTCCTCTTTGCTTTCAGCAAGCATTCTGGAACTGGGGATATCATTACAGGTTGGGTTTGGGACCCACTGGACTCACTGTTAGGTGGGCCTGAGCTAAGACTGCATTAATAACCTGATCTCCATATGCCCCTACTGGTGGGCCCCAGTGACGTTTTGGGTCTACTGGAATTAGTGTCAGTTCAGAGCCAGTGTCCAGTAATGTCTGATTATTTCCTTTTCTTCAACGAACAGTCACTCTCATAAAATGAAGTAGATCCCTTTGGGTAGGCTTGGAGAAATATTAACAGGGTAAATGTTTTTGCAGTCCAGTGGGGTCCTTTCCCAAGGGGACCTGGCCTCCCCTTCCTTCAAGGGGTTGTACGTATGTAAATTGGCTCAAGTCTGGGTATTGATTGAGGAGCCGTGACTCTCTATTCTGTTGATTCAAGTTAGACTGCCATTCAGTTGTCAGAGAATTCTTCTGCCTATAAATCAAGTAAACATTTAGTAGACTTTTCATCTATTTCACTCTTAGGGACACCATGACTAAGTAGCCAATGCCATAACACCATACAAGTCAGACTATTCTGGTTACTTCTTTGACTCTGCTGTCTGTTATGGTAACCATGCTCACCTTGCCTTTGTCGATTAAGTGCCACCATTTGTTACCTATTGTCCTAGGGTCCAATCAGCCCCATTGTAGTTAGGTGTCTTAATTCAGTTAAGGCAGTTCTTACTGTCAAATCTGACTTACGTAAAACAGCAATCACGACAGTCTTCAAGGATGCTGGGAGTCCCTTTACAAATTTGTTCCTCACCATTGTGGTGAAAGATGTGTCCTCTGGGCACTCTATGGGTAGGTTGTGGGTCCAACCTGATAAATCCACTCTAACATGCCAATTTCTCTAAGCCTTTGTATACCTTCTTCTACATTATACCAAAGCAGGTCTGGTACTTCAGCTTGATTGCGTATAGGCCATCGCTTAATCCATGCTTTAGTGAACCAACCAAATAAACTATTGGATCCTTTCTTAACCTCTCGAGCTGAAACATTGAATAAAGAATCTGTGCTTAATGGGCCCATATCAATAAACTCAGACTGATCCAACTTTATGTTACTTGCCATATTATCCCACATCCTTAATAGCCATTCCCACACATATTCCCCAGGTTTCTGTTTGTATATATGAGAAAAGTCAAGCAGTTCTTTTGGAGTGTAGCATACTTCCTCCTAGGTCACACTTTGTACTTCACCTTTTGGGGCTTGCTTGGACTTAAGTCTAATTATAGGTCTAGAAGCAAAAATCAGTGGCAGGGGTGGGTCCTGGGAATATTCAGCAATGTCTTGTAAGGCTTCTGTCTCAGGAGATGCCCCAGGCAATGCCCTAGGCAATATCTCAGACAAAGACTCTTCAGGCACAGCTGGGTTAGTCTCATCAAATGGTGGTGAAAGGGATATGGTTTTCCTGGGGAGGATGGCTTAGCAAACAAAGATGGAGTAATCTTTTCGTATTGGAGGGTTGGTGCGGTTGGCAAGAGTGATTAAGCGGAATTTAGGGGTCCAGTGTTGCCAGCTTCCTAATTATCTGCCCATATGTCCCCATCCCAAGTTTCAGGATCCCATTTCTTCCCTATCAATGCCCTTATTTTAACTTCAGATGCCATTTGAGGTTGAGAATTCAGTTGGCATTGTAATTCAACCATTCTTACGATAAGACTTTGGGTTTGGTTTTTGGTGATATCAGCTCTGTTACTGCAAAAAACAAGGTTTTCTTTCGGGGCACAAGTGGCCACTTTCAGGTCTTTCATGTGGCACCTGTGTTGTGACTCTGAAGCCCTGAGCTCATCTCTTTCTTTCACCACTTTGTCTAGTGAAAGTAGGACCAACCAACCAGCTTCCTGACACTTCTCATTCTGACCAAATTGTAGAAGAGTATCTAATATACAATCACCTGGAGCCTTGTTTCTCACAAATATTTGATCTATTGGTTGTATTTTGCATATTTCTATTGCCACCTCACACAATGGGTTAGCAGTGCCCCCTTACTACTGGAGGCAAAGTCATCAGCACCTTTAACGCTAGCCAGACTTGAGAACTAATTTGGAAAACTTGTACTTAAAATTTTTTTTCTCTAGAAACACTCTCAATACCAAATGTATTAGACTGGGTTTTGTAGAGAAGAAAACCAGTGAAGCATATATGTATGTTGCCATCGAGTAGATTCCAACTCATAAAAATGAAGATCTAACTATATAGAGGAAACTCGCTTTAAATATAAATAAAAAGGCACAGATATTGTCAAAGCAGAATGATAGAAAAAGATACACCATGAGAAGATACACTAGAGAATCCACAAACCACCGAGAACAGCTACACTCCTTACAAGAAAGCTGCCATCAGGACCCAGTTATAATTTTCAGGGCCTAGTACAAAATGAAAATGTGGAGCCCCTTGTTCAAAAAGCAAAAGAAAATGCTATAATGGTACCAAAATTTAGAGCTTTTCCTTTCTTCCGTGACCCATCTCTTGACATGTTGTGATGCTTTTTCTTTGCTGTTTAATGTCATTCTGGAGTCCCTGGGTGGCACAAATGGCTAAACACTCTACTAGTAGTTGAAAGGTTGGTGGTTTGAACCCACCCAGAGGCACCTCGGAAGACAGTCCTAGTGATCTCCTTTGGAAAGGTCACAGCCTTGAAAACCCTATGGAGCACAGTTCTGCTCTGCACACGTAGGGTTGCCATGGGTCAGAATCAATTCACCAGCAACCCACAACAACAAGGTCATTCTAAGTAAAGAAACGTTAAAAATGTTAATTAATAGCTTGAATGTTATTGTCTGTCTTCATTTTGTGCAATGCCAGTTTTAACAGCAAAAAGAAGAGTATTTAACTTATCTGTGCAATCACCAGAATTACATAGTTCGTATTCTGTAGCTCAAAAAAATGCACAACTCAACTGTTTTCATTTTGTGTCATTATATGTGCACATTCTACCAACACTCTCCACCTTCAGCTTCCTAGCTAGTTTAAGGGACACTGAAAGATAAAGGAACTATGGGTTTGTTTTAACCATGTTGCCTTGGGTGAGGTATGGTAAGGCCAGACACAGCTCAAGAGAGAGAGAGAAGAGACCAGAAGGATTTAAAGACCTTGTCATATGCACAATTTCCTGGGGAAAACACAGCACACACCATTCAGGACCACTCAGGAAGTACCAGCGTTGGTCACCAGTCAGAGTGATAGCATGGAAATCAGACAAGGGTCTTTATTGACGTTTGTGATGGAAGGAGAGGGAGAGGCAAGGCAAGCCAACTTTAGTTAGTTAGGTGTGGTTGAGTCAGTTCTGATTCATAGTGACCTCATGTACAACAGAACAAAACACTGTCCCTTCTGCACCTTCCTTACAATCGTTGTTATGCTTGAGCCCCTTGTTGCAGTCATTGTGTCAATCCATCTCATTGAGGGTCTTCCACTCTTTCACTGACCCTGTACTTTACCAAGCATGATGTCTTTCTTCAGGGACTGGACCCTCCTGATAACATGTCTAAAGTACGTGAGACAAAGTCTCACCATCCTTCCTTCTAAGGAGCATTCTGTTTGTACTTCTTCCAAGACAGATTTGTTCATTCTTCTGGCAGTCCATGGTATAGTCAATATTCTTCACCAACACCATAGTTCAAAGACATCATTTCTTCTTTGGTGTTTCTTATTTGTTGTCCAGCTTTTGCATGCATATGAGGTGATTGAAAATACCATGGCTTGGGTCAGGCACACTTCAGTCCTCAAAGTGACATCTTTGCTTTTTAACACTTTAAAGAGGTCTTCTGCAGCAGATTTGCCCACTGCAATGCATCTTCTGATTTCTTGACTGCTGCTTCCATTGCTGTTGATTGTGGATCAAGTAAAATGAAATCCTTGACAACTTCGATCTTGTCTACGTTTATCATGATGTTGCTTACTGCAGGCTACGATGGACTAATTTGGAAAGTGGTACCCCCATGAAATCCATGTTTATTGCAACTGCTAAAGCAAATAGCCTGGCTATCTAAGGTTTCCAGGTATTTGGGGGTGCACCATGTTACTTAGGGTCAGCCATTGACCATCCTAACGATGTTAAAAACATCATTTCACAGAAACTGAAGACATGATTAAGACAGGGTGGCCCTGTCTTTCTCTCTCCTTTTATGTCATCATTTTCCATGTAAAAAGCAAAACCAAACCAGTTGCTGTGGAGTCAATTCCAACTCTTGGGGACCCCAGGTGTGTCGGAATAGAACTGTGCTTTATAGGGTTTTATGTGGCTAGCCTTTTGGAAGTAGATTGCCAGGCCTTTCTTCTGAGGTTCCTCTGGGTGGACACAAAACGCCAACCTTTCGCTTAGCAGCTGAGTGCTTAACCATTTGCACCACTCAGGGACTCTATTTTCATGTAAGGGGTTGACTAATACCGGGAAATAACAGGAGTAAGAACGGATATAATAGGGTTCCTTGGTCATTTGTGTTTCTTAGAACTCTGTTGCTTTTCTGCCTTTGAAGCAAGTTTGGCTGATGAGCATGCTCCACTGTCCCATTAGACGCCGTTTACAGAAACACAGATGCAAAGATGAAATGGTTAAGAATTTCAAGACATCGACAGCAGAGCATTAAAACAAGCATGGGCCCTTCTGAGCGTTGATCCCTTTAGGGTTGCCCAGGTTGAACACTCAGGAAGCCAGCCCTGACTAAAGCAGCTGCATTAGTAGCAGACAAAATAGACTTCAAAATAAGAAATATTACCAGAGATAAAAAAGAACCTTTCATAACGCTGAGCAGGTTAATTCATCAAGAAGACATAATAATCCTAAATGTGCATGAAATTAATGTGGACGTACCAGAGCATCAAGATACATGAAATAAAAACTGACTGAATTGGAAGGAAAAACAGACAAATCCAAGAGTATAATGAAGAATTTCAAAATGCCCCCCTCACTAATTGGTAGAATAGAAAATCAATAAGGATATAGAAGACCTAAACAATACAATCTACCAACTTGACCAATAGGTTGTTGTTGTTAAGTCCCTAAAGTTACATGCATGAAGAGTCTCATGGAAGCATTGTTTGTAGTGATTGGGAGTCGGAAGAAGTTTGGGTGTCCATTACAGGGGGAGAGGGTAAGTAATCTATGGGGATGCACACCACAGAGTACTAAACAGCTGGTAGAAGCAACGCTTTGAATACACCATAGAGTACTAACCAGCTGGTAGAAGCAACAGGCTAACAGTAAACACAGCAATAAAACACAGTACTAAGTGAGGAAAAAAATAAACAAATAAAAGAATACGAAACAGCATGAGGTCTATAGCACGAAACAATTTATGTAAATTAAAGACATGCATTCTAAACAGCATTACCCGTTTCAGAAAAATACAAGCAAAAGAATATGCATTTAATATAATAAGATGATTGCATACATATATATATACATATGCAGGGAGATGAGAAGATAAAAAGAGATATATGAAAAGAAATAAACACAGTAAAACCTTCAAAAGCTGGAAACTGTGTAAGGCAGAAACCTGACAGAAAAGGAAAACTCAAATATTTGCCACTAAAATGAGCGATAGAAAAGTGGTGACTGCACCCTGTCAAAGGCAGAAAACCTTTGAGACCCAGAAAAACAAGCAGTTCTGTTGAGTTCCAGCTCTCACAGCTTTCACTGTACATTTATAAAAACTAAACAGAAGCCTTGTTTTGTACAAGCTAATAGTAATGTTTGCTGATGTGGCACAACTCAAAATGAGAAGAAAAAGCTGCAAACATCCACTAATAATAATAATGTGGAATGCACAAAATATGAATTTAGGAAAATTGGAAGTCATGAAAAATGAAATGGAATGCATAAACATTGATATCCTAGGCATTAGTGAGCTGAAACGGACTGATATTGGCCATTTTTAATTGGACAATGTTATGATCTACTATGCCAGGGATGACAAATTGAAGAGGACTGGTGTGGAATCCGTAGTCAAAAAGAACGTCTCAAGATCTATCCTGAAGTACAACACTGTCACTAATAGGATAATTTCCATATGCCTATAAGAAAGACCAGTTAATATGACTGTCATGCAAATTTATGCACCAACCACTAAATCTTAATTGAAGATTTTAACCAACTTCTGCAGTCTGAAATTGATCAAACAAGCAATCAAGATGCATTGATAATTACTGGTGATCGGAATGCAAAAGTTGGAAACAAAGAAGGATCAGTAGTTGGAAAACAAGGCTTTGGTGATAGAAACGAGGCCGGAGATCACATGACAGAATTTTACAGAACCAACAACTTCTTCATTGCAAATACCATTTTTCAACAACATAAATGGCAAATATACATGTGAACTTCGCCAGATGGAATACACAGGAATCAAATCGACTACTTCTGTGGAAAGAGACGATACAAAAGCTCAATATCATCAGTTAGAACAAGGCCATGGGCCGACTGCATAACAGACCATCAATTGCTCATATGCAAGTTCAAGCTAAAGCTAAAGAAAATTAGAACAAGTCCATGAGAGCCAAAGTATGACCTTGAGTATCCCACCAGAATTTAGAGACCATCTTAAGGATAGCGTAACATGTTGAACACTAATGACTGAAGACCAGACGAGTTATGGAATGATATCAAGGACATCATACATGAACAAAGAAAAAGGGCATTAAAAAGACAAGAAAGAAAGAAAAGACCAACATGGATGTCAGAGTAGACTCTGAAACTTGCCCTTGAACATCGAGAAGCTAAAGTGAATGGAAGAAATGATGAAGTAAAATAGCTGAACAGAAGATTTCAAAGGCAATTCAAGAAGACAAAGTAAAATATTATAATGAAATGTGCAAAGACCTGGAGATAGAAAACCAAAAGGAAAGAACATGCTCGACATTTCTCAAGCTGAAAGAACTGAAGAAAAAATTCAAACCTCTAGTGGCAATACTGAAAGATTCTACGGGGAAAATATTAAAGGATGTAGGAAGCATCAAAAGAAAATGGAAGGAATACACAGATTCACTGCACCAAAAAGAGTTGGTCAAAGTTCAACCATTTCAGGAGGTAGCATATGATCAAGAACCAATGGTACTGAAGGAAGAGGCCCAAGCTGCACTGAAGGCATTGGCAAAAAACAAGGCTCCAGGAACTGACAGAATATCAATTGCGATGTTTCAGCAAATGGATGCAGCACTGGGGGCATTCACTTGTCTATGCCAAGAAATTTGGAAGACAAGTACTTGGCCAACTGACTGGAAGAGATTCATATTTGTGCCTGTCACAAAGAAAGGTGATCCAACAACGAGTGGAAATTATCGAACAATATCATTAATATCACATACAAGTAAAATTTTGCTGAAGATTATCCAAAAGTGGTTAAGCAGTACATGGAAAGGGAACTACCAGAAATTCAAACCAGATTCAGAAGAGTTCATGAGTTGAAGAATAGGTATCATTGTTGTTGACAGTTGGATCTTGGCTGAAAGCAGACAATACCAGAATGATGTTTATCTGTGTTTTATTGACTATGCAGAGGCATTCAACTGTGTGGATCATAACAAATTATGGATAACCTTGAGAAGAATGGGAATTCCAGAATACTTAATTGTGCTCCTGAGGAACATGTACATAGACCAAGAGGCAGTCGTTTGAAAGAACTGCTGTGTGGTTTAAATTCAGGAAAGTTGTGTGTCAGAATTGTATCCTTTCACCATACTTATTCAATTTGTATGCTGAGCAAATAGTCCAAGAAGCTGGACAATATGAAGAAGAACACAGCATCAGGATTAGAGGAAGACTCATTAACAACCTGTGATATGCAATGACACAATCTTGCTTGCTGAAAGCAAAGAGGACTTGAAGCACTTACTGATGAACATCGAAGACCACAGTCTTTAGTATGGATTACACCTCAGTATAAAAAAAAAAACAAAAATTCTCACAACTGGACTAATAAGCAACATCACAATAAACAGAAAAAATATTGAAGTTGTCAAGGATTTCATTTTACTTGGATCTGCCGTCAATGCCCATGGAAGCAGCAATCAAGAAAACAGGAGACGTATTGCACTGGGCAAATCTGCTGCAAAAGACCTGTTTAATTTAAGTGTTAAAAAGCCAAGAAGAGGGAAAGTCAACACAACTGGACTAAACCAAAGCTAAGAAGTTTCCTGAATACAGTCAAACACTTTGAGGGACAGAGTAGCAGGGGTAGGGGTCTGGAGACTATGCTTTCAGGGGACATCTAGGTCAATTGGCATAACAAAGCTTATTAAGATAATGTTCTGCATCCTACTTTGGTGAGTGGCGTCTGGGGTCTTAAAAGCTTGCAAGTAGCCATCTAAGATCCATCAATTGGTCCAACCACCTGGAGTAAAGGAGAATGAAGAACACCAAAGACACAAGGAAAGTATTAGCCCAAGAGACAGAAAGGGCCACATAAACCAGAGACTTCATCAGCCTGAGACCAGAAGAACTGGATGGTGCCCGGCTACCACCAGTGACTGCCCTGACAGGGAACACAACAGAAAGTCCCTGACAGAGCAGGAGAAAGGTGGGGTGCAGAACTCAAATTCTAGTAAGAAGGCTTAATGGTCTGACTGAGACTGGAGGAACCCCAGAAAGCATGGCCCCTGGATTCTCTATCAGCCCAGAACTAAAACAATTTCTGAGGCCAACTCTTCAGACAGGGATTGGACTGGACTGTGGGACATAAAGTGATACTTGTGAAGAGTGTGCCTCTTAGCTCAAAGAGATACAAGAGACTAAATGGGCAGCTTCTGTCCAGAGGTGAGATGGGAAGGCAGAGAGGGTCAGGAGCTGGTTTAATGGACATGGGGAATCAGGGGTGGAAAGGAGGAGCGTGCTGTCACAGTATGGGGAGAGCAATTAGGGTCACATAGCAATGTATGTATAAATTTTTGTGTGGGAGACTAACTTGAAATGCAAATTTCATTTAAACTACAAGAATAAAAAAGAAAAAAAAAAAAAGCAAAGATGTCACTTGGAGGACTAAAGTGCGCCAGACCCAAGCCATGGTATTTTCTATCACCTCAACGAATAAGGAAGACAGAAGAAGAATTGATGCCTTTGAATTATGGTGTTAGTGAAGAATATTGACTATATCATGGACTGCCAGAAGAATAAACAAATCTGTCTTGGAAAAAGTACAACCAGAATGCTCTTAGGAGCAAAGATGTCGAGACTTTGTCCCGCATACTTTGGACATGTTATCAGGAGGGACTGGTCCCTGCAGAAGGACATCAAGCTTGGTAAAGTATCGGTAAGCCAAAAAGAGGAAGACCCTCAACGAGATGGACTGACACAGTGGCTGCAACAATGGGCTCAGGCATGGCAAGGATTGTGAGGGTGGTGCAGAAGTGTTTGGTTCTGTTGTACATAGGTGCACTATGAGTGAGAACCAACTTGACTCCAGCTAACAGCAATAGTAATGTGCCATAAACTGAGGTGTCTATACATGAAGTTTGACTAAAATAGTTTATATTTAACTAAAATACAAAGTAAAATTTTATATAGTCAAATCTGTCAATATTTTAACTTAGACTTTCTGGCTTTTTGAACCCTATCCTAAAATTATATAAATCATCTCTATTTTTGTTATAATTTGTAGTTTTTTTTTTTTTGCTTTTACATTTAGATCTGTAATTTATCTGAACATATTTTCGCATCTGCTGTGCAGTATAGTTGTAACTTTATATTTTTTTAATAGTGATCCTGTTGTCTCAATGCCATTTATTGAAGGGTTCAGCCATTCCTTGCTGATTGAAATGTCCCATTGATCATACACTTAACTCCCACATGTACATGAATCTATTTCTGGGTTCTTTTCTATTCCTCTGGTATATTTGTTTATTCTTCTGCCCAAACTACTAATTAGTGTTGCTTCATGATATATTTTAATATCTATTAGTTCCTCCCTCCCTATTATTCTATTTCAAAAATTTCTTGGCCTATTGTCAGATATTTTTTTCTTTCAGATAAAAATAGAAACTTCCAAGATTTCCCCCAAATGCTCTATTGAGGTTCTGTTTGGAATTGCATAAAATGTGTGCATTATTTTAAGAAGCATTGACAGCTTTACTACATTAAATTTTCCCATCCAGGATCACGATCTACCTCTGTGTACAGCTCTCGTTTTACATCCTTCAGTAAAATTGTGTAGTTTTCCTCATATAAATGTTTTACCCTCCTTGTTTAATTGATTCGTGGGTAATGTATAGATTTGTTGCTACTATAAATGGTTTTCTTTTTTGTCTCAATTTCTAAGTGGGATGTTACTAAAAAGAGAAGCTGTTGATGCTTGACTATTTATTTTGTGCTATGGATTGAATTGTGTCCCCAAAAAATATGTGTTGTACATCCTAACCTCTATGCCTGTGGTTATAATCTTATTTGAGAATGGGTTGTCTTGTTATGTTAATGAGGCAGGATTAGTGAAGGGTGTGTCTTGAGTCAATCTCTTTTGAGATATAAAAGAGATTAAACAAGCAAGCTAGCAAGCAGAGATGGGGAAAGAGAGATGGCAAGCCACACGAAGATCACCCAGGAGCAGAAGCTCAAAGAGACAAGGACCTTCCCCTAGAGCCGACAGAGAGAGAAAGCTTTCCCTTAGAGCTGCCACCCTGAATTCAGACTCTAGACTCCTAAACAGTGAGAAAATAAATTTGTTTGTTAAAGCCACCCACTTGTGGAATTTCTGTTACAGCAGCACTAGAAGACTAAGACACTTTGTATCTAGTGATCATTCTAAATTCTTTTTATATATAACCCATTGCCATAGAGTAAATTCCCACTCATAGTGACCTTATAGAACAGAAGAGAACTGCCCCATAGAGTTTCCAAGGTGTAAATCTTTACAGAAGTGGACTGCCACATCTTCCTACCACAGAAAGCTTGTGGATTCGAACTGCTGACCTTTCAGTTACCAGCCGAGCTCTTAGCCTCTGCACCACCAGGGCTCCTTTGTACAAGTACAGGGGTTTGAAGTTACAACATATAATTATTTGGGACACAATTCCGTCTATAACACGTAGAAGAAGACGGAGTACACGGCCCAGCAGGACGTCATATCCATGATCATCGAGCGTTATATGAAAACCCGGAGTGCTTCTATTCTCTGAAGCGTCCCGGGAGCAGCGCTTCCTTCTGCACCTTCTTGTCCTTTGCACCCAAGGCAAATTAGTCCACCCAGAAAGCACATTCTTTGCACAGAACATCAACACATACTCTTTCCTTTGAACAGCAGAATCAACGGAATGAAAACAAGCCAACCAAGGAAACCTGTAGAGGGGAGAGGAGACCTTGGGTGCAGCTGAAAGGCTGCGTTCCGGCTGAGTTCGGTGCCCCTGATCCTAGTTCAGTGGCCGGGACTGTCACCCGCAGCGGTCTCAGCTCCAGTCCCGGCGGACAGCGCCCCCTGCCTTCAGAAGCCTTACTTTTCTTTCACAGCTCCCCTCCTCCGCCGATGGGACTCCCTCCCTCCCTCCACCATTATGTGTGTGCCAACCGTGTGCTCTCCTGGCCATCAGGCCACCGGCTGGAGTTGCATTTCCTGATTAATCCAATGATACCCACTGCATTTGAGTCGATTCCGATTCATACTGACCCTACGGGACAGAGTAGAACTGTCTCATAGTTTCCAAGACTGTCATCTTTATGGAAACAGACTGCCACATCTTACTACCGAGGTGCAGTTGGTGGGTTTGAACCGCCCACCTTTCAGTTACGCAGCCCAGCACTCAACCACTGTGCCACTAGGGCTTTTTATATATAGTAGTTTTGTTTTTTTTTTTCTTTGAGTAGCTTGAATTTTTAGTTATCAGGTTAGATAGGTGATTGGTAATTGTTTCCTCCCAGAGTGATTTATGCCTTATGATTTATATGTGAATTTGTCACCTTGGCTCCACCGGACAAGGGCCAGTGTGACATCAAAGAGTAGTATTGTTATGTCTTTTCTCCTGGATTAGAGAGTAGCCGAAGGATGCATCTTGTCCTCAAGGTTAGAGATGAGGGAGGGTGTTTAGATCTATGTCATGCTTTCTTGTGTCACATCATGCCGGGTCAAAGTGAACTTAAAGGTTGTTTATTTACATTCTTCACATCCTTCACATGCTTCTACATTTCTGTGTAACTTCAGAAATTTTCTAAATTAACTTTCTTATGACTTAACAGGTTTCTAATGACATATTTAATGCTAGAGAGTCACAAAGGTAGACATATTTGTTTCTGAGTTCATATTACGAGTGATTACACATATGTATTTTGAAAGCATAATAGTGACCTATGCCTTATGGGATTTGAGGTCACTATACAAACATATAGAACAGCCTCTTGTGTTTTTCTATTAAAATACCTTCCTGGAAAATGCAGAACAGAGTTTCAAAACTCATGGACTCCAGACTTTCTGGAGCCAAGGGGGTTAGATAAACTCCTGAAACTATTGCCCTGAGATAATCTTTAAACCTTAAGCCAAAAATATCCCCTGAAGTCTTCTTAAAACCAAACAATAGTTTAGCTTAACTAGTGAAAAATGTCTGCCCTGAGCATTCTGCTCTTATAAGAACTATCTATATGGGATCAGAGTGACAACAGCGACACAAAAATTTAGACAGGAACCTTAAGGGACAGTGAGTTTATGCTAATGGGGGGGGGAAGAACTCAGAAAGGAGGGGTGAGAATGGTTGTACAACTCCAAGAACACAATCAATGTTACTGATGTACACGTACAAATGGTTGAATTGGTATATGTTCTGCTGTGCATATTCTCAATAACAACAACAAAATAAAATTTAAAAAACTTCCCAGACGTGTAAAACCAAGAAAAAAAAAAAGGTCAAGTGCATGGAGCTCAAGCAAGTTTCTGTTTAAAAATCTTACTGTAGCGTCTTTGTAGAAATTGGCAAGCTGATTCTAGAATTCATATGAAAATGCAAGGAATCTAGAATACCCAAAACAACCTTGAAAAAGAAGAACAAAGTTAGAGTGCTCATACTTCTCAATTTCAAAACTTACTAGAAAGCTACAGCAATTAAGACACTGTGAGGCTGTCATAAGGATTGGTGCATAGATCAATGGAATAGAATTGAGAGTCCAGAAATAAACTCGGACATCTTTGTTGTTGTTAGGTGCCGTTGAGTCAGTTCCAACTCATAGCGACTCTATGTACAACAGAACGAAAC
>NW_004444029.1:9724057-9725935 GCF_000243295.1 Trichechus manatus latirostris | reverse complement strand
CACAGGAACCTCAGGTCCAAAGGACCTGCTCTGCTCCCAGCACTGCTTTCTTGGTGGTATGAGGTTCCCACTCTCTGCTCGCTTCCCTTTCCTTTTATCTCTTGAGAGATAAAAGGTGGTGCAGGCCACACCCCAGGGAAACTCCCTGTACATTGGATCAGGGATGTGATCTGGGTAAGGGTGGTGTTACAATCCCACCCTAATCCTCTTTAACATAAAATTACAATCACAAAGTGGAGGACAACTACACAATACCAGGAATCATGGCCCAGCCAAACTGATACACACATGTTTTGGAGGACATAGTTCAAACCACAACAATCCAGTTCTGAGGATTTTTGTTTTTTTTTAATGCTGGGGTGTAATCCATACTGAAGGCTGTGGTCTTTGATCTTCATTGGTAAGTGCTTCAAGTCCTCTTCACTTTCAGCAAGCAAGGTTGTGTCATCTGCATAATGCAGGTTGTTAATGAGTCTTCCTCCAATCCTGATGCCCCTTTCTTCTTCATATAGTCCACCTTCTAGGATTATTTGCTCAGTATACAGATTGAATAGGTATGGTGAAAGGATACAACCCTGATGCACACCTTTCCTGACTTTAAATCAGGCAGTATCCTCTTGTTCTGTCTGAACAGCTGCCTCTTGAACTATGTACAGGTTCCTCTTGAGCACAATTAAGTATTCTCGAATTCCCATTCTTCACAAGGTTATCCATAATTTGTTATGATCCACACAGTTAAATCCCCTTGCGTAGTCAATAAAACACGGGCAAACATCCTTCTGGTATTCTCTGCTTTCAGCAAGGATTCATCTGACATCAGCGATGACATCCCTGGTTCCATGTCCTCTTCTGAATCCAGCCTGAATTTCTGGCAGTTCTCTGTTGATGTACTGCCGCAGCTGCTTTTGAATGATCTTCAGGAAAATTTTACTTGATTTTGATATTAGTGATATTGTTGGATAATTTCCGCATTCGGTTGGATCACCTTTCTTGGGAATAAGCATAAATATAGATCTCTTCCAGTTGGTTGGCCAGGTAGCTGTCTTCCAAATTTCTTGGCATAGAGGAGTGAGTGGCATAGAGGAGTGAGCACCTTCAGTGCTTCATCCATTTGTTAAAACATCTCAGTTGATATTCCATCAATTCCTGGAGACTTGTTTTTCTTCAGTGCCTTCAGGGCAGGTTGGGCTTCTTCCTTCAGTACTATCAGTTCCTGATCATATGCTGCCTCTTGAAATGATTGGACATTGACCAATTCTTCTTAGAATTTTTTTTTTTTTATTGTTGTAGTTCAAATGAAGTTTACATTTCAAGTTAGTCTCCCATACAAAAATTTATACATACTTCTTAGGTGACCTTAACTGCTCTCCCAGTACTGTGATAGCACACCCCTCCTTTCCACCTCTGATTCCCCATGTCCATTCATCCAGCTCCTAACCCTCTCTGCCTTCCCATCTCACCTCCGGACAGAAGCTACCCATTTAGTCTCTTGGATCTACTTGAGCTAAGAGGCATACTCCTCACGAGTATCACTTTATGTCCCACAGTCTAACGCAATCTCTGTCTGAAGAGTTGGTCTCGGAAATTGTTTTAGTTCTGGGCTGATAGAGAATCCGGAGGCCATGCTTTCTGGGGTTCCTTCAGTCTCATTCAGACCATTAAGCCTGGTCTTCTTACTAGAATTTGAGTTCTGCACCCCACCTTTCTCCTGCTCCATTAGGGACTCTGTTGTGCTCCCTGTCACGGTGGTCATTGGTGGTAGCTTGGCACCATCTAGTTCTTCTGGTCTCGGGCTGATGAAGTCTCTGGTTTATGTGGCCCTTTCTGTCTCTTGGGCTAATACTTTCCTTGTGTCTTTGGTGTTCTTCATTCTCCTTT
>NW_004444029.1:9694015-9717007 GCF_000243295.1 Trichechus manatus latirostris | reverse complement strand
TCAATAATTTATTATAATTTTATTTTGTGTTTGCTTAGTGAGACCTAGCTTCTTATTTTGTTTTGTTTTGATATGCCCGAATAGGCTGCTCGTGTGCACTAGTTTGATTTTGAACACCTTTTGATCTCTAATGTCCTGTCACCATGTAGTTGGTTTTGTAACTAAGTATGTGCACGCCAGAGTTCGTTAAAATTTCCTATATGGGATCAGCTCGGGTGTGCAGGCAGTCGATCTCCAAGTGTGTGATGCGGGCTCTCACCCCCAGTCCTAGAGAGGCATAGGTGATTGGTGCAGGCACTGGACTCTGGCTGTGGTAGGGGATCACGCGCTGAGCCAGGCAGGGGGCTTACAGCTGCCCCTGAGAGTCTGAAAGAACAGCGTGTCCCTATTCTCTAGGGTGAATAGGTAGGTGAGTTTTGTGGCCAGGCTAAGAGTGCCCCACTATGTTGGCTGCAAAGACTCGAGGGCACCACTTTTTCTTGAACTCCTGAAGCAAGTGACTAGGCACTTTAGGAACTCACCAGTCCTCAAGACCCTGCTGCAGATCAATAAAAGTGCCTAGTTGAGGGGCAGGGCTGTTTCGAGGATCACAAATCTGCCCATTCACAGCTGAAGCAGTTGAAGTTAAACTTCAGATGTTTCCCCTGTTGTACTGTGGTAGTGAGGGCTGATGCTGTTGAGATGGGTCCCCACAAGTCTATACAGGGGTGTATGGCACTCAGAGTCTGCAGACCCCTGATTTCTATGGCCAGCAAAGGAGTTGTGACGATCCTGTGTTCCTGGCCTAGGGGAGCCAGCAGCTTATTTGTTCCCTCTCCAAGGCCAGGAGAATGGGTCAGGGAGCCTTTTGGATCTATTTCCGGCCCAGTGGACTTCTGGTGCAGAGCGGGGAGGGAAGCGGTAAAAGGAAGAGAGGTTTTTCCCAAATCCAGTTGAGAGTGCAGAGGTAGTAGGTAGAAGGGAGAGAGGTTTTTCCCAAATGGGCTTTTTTTTTTTTTTTAAGTCGCCGCGAAAGGGTGAATGCATGTACTTATCCTAGCCTCTTGGGAGCTGCTCTTCACTGGTTCGGAGTGTCCAAGCAGAATCTCTGCTGCCAGGTCTCTCTCGATGTGGAAACTGCTTCTCGAGTGTGTGCACAGCACATCTGTTTGCCTGCTTCACCGTGGCCTGTGTCTCTGCTGTGTCGCTGCCGCAGCTCTCGCGCAGCACGGTCTTCCTCTCTGGTATGACTCAGATGGATTTCTTAACCTTGCCTTGTTCAGGGCTGCCAGATGTTCACATAGAATCAAATCATTTGTTTTTCCAGGTCTTTGTTGTAAGAGGGATATAGGAAGCATCTAACTAGTCCGCCATGTTGACCACGCCCCTTCTTCTAAGAGTTTAATAGTTTTAGCTCTTCCATTTAGGCGTATGATCCATTTTGAGTTAATTTTTGTATATGGTATGAGAAATGGGTCCAACTTCAACTTGTCATTGCCAGCATAGTAGACCATATGATTGTCTGATTCAAAATGGGCAGTAACTGTCCATTTCAGCTCACTAATGCCTAGGATATCAATCTTTATGCATTCCATATCATTTTTGATGATTTCCAATTTTCCTACATTCATACTTAGGACATTCCAAGTTTGGATTATTAATGGATGTTTGCAGCTGTTTCTTCTCATCTGGAGTCATGCCACATCAGCAAATGAAGGTCCTGAAAGCTTGACTCTGTCCACGTCATTGACTCTAATTTGAGGAAGCAGCTCTTCCCCAGTCGTCTTTTGAGTGCCTTCCAACCTGGGGGATTCATCTTCCGGCACTATATCAGATGCTCCACTGCTGTTCATAAAGTTTTCACTGGCTACTTCTTTTCAGCAGTAGACTGCTGGGTCCTTCTTCCTAGTCTGTCTTAGTCTGGAAGTTCAGCTGAGACCTGTCTGCCATGGGTAACTTTGATGGTATCTAAATACCAGTGGCATAGCTTTCAGCATCACAGCAACACACAAGCCCCCACAGTGCAACAAACTGACAGACACATCATCTGTAGTCAACTGATTTTTGGAGAGAATATCAAGACAATTGAATGGGGAGAATGCTCTTTTCAACAAATAGTGCTGAATATCCACATGCAAAAAAATGAAGTTGGACCCATTTCTCATACCATACACAAAAATTAACTCAAAATGGATCATGCGCCTAAATGTAAGAGCTAAAACCACTAAACGCTTAGAAGAAAGCATAGGTGTAATTCTTTGTTACCTTATATGAGGGGGCTGGGTTGGTTTGGGAGACTGGTTAGGCAAGTCTGAAATTCATAGGGCAGGCCACGAGGAAGGGTAAGCTGGAAACTCTCAGGCTTGACCTAAAACTGCTGTCCACAGGTGAAATTTCTTTTTCCTCAAGGAAACATCAATTCTACTCTTAGTGCCTTTTAACTGATTGGATCAGGCTCACTCAGATTATGTAAAATAACCTGCATTCCTTAAAGTCAACTGATTGTAGATGTTAATCACATCTACAAAATACTTTCACAGAAACACCTAGATTAACGTTTGATTGAATAACTGGAGACCGTTGCCTAGTCAAATTGATACATAAAACTGACCATCACACAAGCCCAATGTCCATCAACTGATGAATGAATAAACAGAATGTGGTATATTAAGGCACTGGAATCTTGTTGTTGTTACGTGCCGTTGAGTCAGTTCCAATTTATATGAACCCTGTGTACAATGGAATGAAACATAGCCTGGTCTTGCGTGGTCCTCACAATCATTGCTATATTTGAGCCCATTGTTGCAGCCACTGTGTCAATCCACCTTGCTGAGGGTCTTCCTCTTTTTTGCTGACACTCTACTAAGCATGATGTCCTTCTCCAGGGACTGGTCATTCCTGATAACATGTCCAAAGTATATGAGATAAAGTCTCACCATCTTCGCTTCTAAAGAGCATTCTGATTGTACTTATTCCAAAACAGATTTGTTCATTCTTCTGGCAGTCCATGGTATATTCAATATTTCTCACCAACACCATAATTCAAAGGCATCAATTCTTCTTCCGTCTTCTTTATTCATTGTATATGAGGTGATTGAAAATACTATGGCTTAGGTCAGGCACACCTTAGTCCTCAAAGTGATATCATATCTTTGCTTTTTAACACTTTGAAGAGGTCTTTTGCAGCAGATTTGCCCAATGCAATATGTCATTTGATTTCTTGACCGCTGCTTCCACGAGTGTTGATTGTGGATCCAAGTAAAATGAAATCCTTGACAACATCAATATTTTCTCCATTTATCATTATGTTGCTTATTGGTTCAGTTGTGAGGATTTTTGTTTCCTTTATGTTGAGGTGTAATCCATACTGAAGGCTATAGTATTTGATTTTCATCAGTAAGTGCTTCAAGTCGTCTTTGCTTTCAGCAAGCAAGATTGTGTCATCTGCATATTGCAAGTTGTTAATGAGTCTTCCTCCAGTCCTGATGGCCCATTCTTTTTCATATAGTCCTGCTTCTCGGATTATTTGCTCAGCATACAGACTGAGTAAGTATGATAAAAGGATACAACCCTGAGGCATACCTTTCCTTATTTTAAACCACGCAGTATCCCGTTGATCTGCTGGAACGACTGCCTCTTGGTCTATGTACAGGTTCCTCATGAGCACAATTAAGTGTTCTGGAGTTCCCATTCTTCTCAATGGAATCTTAATCATGAAAAGGAATAAAGTACCGATTCATGCTACAACATGGATGAACCTTGAAACATAGCAAAAGAAACCAGAGAAAAAAGACACGTGTATGAAATATTCAGAACAGGCAAATCCATAGTGACAGAAAGTTGATTAGTGGTTGCCTAAGGCTGACAGTGGAAACACTGGTGGCGTAGTGGTTAAATGTTATGACTGTTAACCAAAAGGTCAGCAGTTGGACTCCACCAGGTGCTCCTTGGAAACTCTATGGGGCAGTTCTACTGTGTCCTACAGAGTCACTATGAGTTGAAATCGATTCAAAGCAATGTGTTTGGTTTTGATTTTAAGGCTGAGAGTATTGGGGAAGTGGGAGTGACTGCTAAAAGGTAGGGAGTTTCTTTGGGGATGATGAAAATATCCTAAAATGTATAGTGATGATGATTGCACAACTCTGAATATACTAAAAAGTATTGAACTGTACTCTTTAAATGGGTGAATTTTACAGTATGTGAATTATATCCCAATAAAGCTGTTATAAAAAAATATCTTATTGCTCATTTAGTTTAAATGTTGATGAGAGAGAAGGCAGGTAATCAAGATCTCAGAAAGCTGTTTGATGCTGAGGAAAAAGTAAATGGTTAAGTAAATTATGGTAAATCAACTCAGCATTATAACCATAAAGATTAAAGCATACAAAAATGCTTAGTACATAATGTTAAATGAAAACTTTGAGTGCAAAATTGTTATCTACATGAGCAAATTTCAAAGTGTTCCCTGGAACACAATTTAATATTGTTATTTTTCCTCCCTTATCACAGGGCCTGCACTTTGAGCACATTAAATGCTTTTTTTCCCTTTCTCATCTCTCCAAATGAGATCATTACATACCACACTATAAATAACTGTCTTATACATATTGAAATTTCTGTTTACCTCGATTATCCACAAAGCAAAAAGAATTATGAAGGAGGGGACATTATTTCACCTTCATTAAAAAATATATATATATATAAGACAAGCTTTGTGTTTGAAAGAGATTAGTTGCAGAGCTTCATCTTCTGAGTGGAAGGATTTTTATTATTGTTTTAGCTTCTGCTTTCTTAGGGATGGAAACAAGAACAGAGACAAAAAATGAGAATAAAGTCAAGACTTTCTTTGCATCCATCAGTAACAGAGAAAGCAGCTGTCATGAAAGGGAGGCTGCTAACAGATGTAAGCATTGTCTTCCAGCAAACTGAAGCCAGGAAGCTTGAATGATAGAAAATAGAAAGGCAGGCAGGCAGGAAGGAAGGCAGGCAGGCAGGCAGGCAGGCAGGCAGGAAGGAAGGAAGATGATAGATGATATATAGATATAAATGCTAGTTATATAGAGATAGCTATATAGAGAGATAGATATAGATGACAGAGAGATGGATGGATGGGCATAGACAGATTTAATAATTTTAAAGACTGTCATGAAATTACATATGAATACTTATATTGAAACAACCATATACATATATAGCATATATAAACATACATACACATATATAACTAAAATGTGGACTCCATTCAACATTAGAATAAAGTCATACAGCTGTTATTTGCCCTACGCCACTTTTAGAAGGACGTAAGGATAGTAAAACTCTGGGATGGCGGCGAATCGCATAAGCTGATGCTCTGTGATCACTGACCCAGCATTTTGAGTTTGTTGCTATTGCAATATTTTGTGCCCATCAGATTTGTCTGATATGAGTAGTAAATTCCCCTAGAAAGGAGGACAAAAATTGATCCTGAAGATGGTTGTTCATACAGCAGTGTTTTTCCCTGGAGAATTAGAATGATCTCAAAAAGGAGAGAGTGTTTTTGTTTCCCTTCCTAGTATGAACCCCTGCTATAGTTACAAGGCTGCAGCCCCTAAGTCTTCTCTCCATGGGTAAAACAGCATAAACAAGCTCTACATTCAAGGCCAGTGCTGTTTCTCTGAAGAGCTAGACCCCTGGCTCCAACTCCTCCCCTAGGGCACCAGGGCCCTGCTTTTCCAGGCTGAGAACACCAGGTGGCGTACGGCGGCTGAATCAGAGACTTGGTAACCATGGTAACCGGCCACCCTTCCAGCTCGGCAGCTGCCATCTTTTATCCAAAGGAGTGTTTTGCGCACACTGGGCATTTTGCTTCGAAATGGTTGCTCTGTGTGCTTCTCAATCTTCCTAGAGTCACGGTCTCTACTTCCAAAGGGAGAGGAATCCCTGGGTCAGAGGCAGAAAAGTCCCTCGGGTCAGCAGTATCAATTTTCCTCACTATGCATCATTCATTGTGTCTGTATAAAGCAGTCCTCACACTGATACTTGAAGGGGTCACACCTCAAGCCAGCAGGCTTTGTCCAGGGAAGCTAGACTTCATTGGAGGGAAGTGGATGGTGATGGAGCCAGCGCCCACCTCTCTGGAGCCAGGTGAGGAGCGTGAACACCCCCCCTGGATGCTGGAGTTGGTGGGCACAATGACCTGAGGGCTGCTAGAAATATCACTGATCTGCAGACAAGAATATGGCTGTTCAGCAACCTACTGGGAGAATGCATTTGACATAAATAGTCTCTCTTCTCAAAATTCGTTTTGAGTCTGCCATGCAATAATAAATCAAGTATTTATAAATCAAAAGCTAGCCCTTTGCTTTCAGCCTAGTCAAAAGGGATGAGGCTTTCTAATTGTCAATTGTTAGGCACTGTCCCTGGTAATTGGCAGTATTACGTCACAAGTGGAGCTGCCAAACACCATTCTCTTTGTTACAGGGAGGAGAGCTAAACGAGTGATGTCGTCCTGAGCTTCTTCCCTAAATTCCAGAAAGGCTCTGGACTGAGCCTGGACTTGTTCATAAACATGTCAGCTTAAGCAGTGCTGTTTCTGGCTATCTGTTAGGTAGATGGTCCATATCTTAAATATGCACTCCTTGGAAGAAAGATCCATCTCACAGAATGAAAATTCTGTTAAAAAAGCATGATTTCCTGTCAACTGAAAAATGGAGGAGTCAACATTGTTGACTATATATACATAATTAATAATAATTACGAAGGGCAAAAGAGAGGATTCTCTGCTTAGAAAATGGCTGAAAAGGAATACAATAAATATGAATGCATTTTGAATGGATTTTTTCTCCTTTCTACACTTGCCGGCTGTCTACTTTTTAATCATGTCATAAACTTCTAAAAACATTAAAATATGGTACTGGAGATTACATTTTAGCGTCATTAAAGCAATTTCATTGTTTGTCATTCATTACATTACAAATGTAAAACGATTAACATTTTGTTGGGGGAAAAATCACTTGAAATGCCAAACTTGTCAAAATAAAATAATTTTAATTCATTTTAATTTTTAAATAAACTTTTGTTTGCTCTAATAGAAAACAAACTCTTTCAAAATCTGTAATAAGGGACTACTACGAAAGCAATTTTATCTGCTGTTCCCTATGAATTAAAGTATCATTTAGGGATATCAGAAGACAGCAGTTATATTTAACTTTATACCAAACCCAGTTTCCTGCTATTTCATGGAAATATCTATCAACAGAAAGGATGCTGTATATCTTTACTGAGAAAACTGCTTGTCGTTTGAAAAAGATGAGCGTGGGGTTTTCACACATTTACTCATTTCATACTGCGCATGTTTTTCATCATCTTCTAAAAGGAAAAAAAAGGTTTGGCTGAAACTGAACCAACCAAGAGAGGTAGGCAGTGCTGAATCAAGGAACATAGGTACACCAATAAAAAAAACAACCCATTGCCACTGAGTCAATTCCGACTCACAGTGACACAGGACAGAGTAGAACTGCTCCATAGGGTTTCCAAGGAGCGCCTGGTGGATTAGAACTGCTGACCTTTTGGTTAGCAGCCGTGACTCTTAACCACTGCGCCACCAGGGTTTCCATGCATATACCCTGCAGGCTAATAATTTGGCACCACTGAGTACAGAGTGGTCCGTTGTCTATTTAAAGACTTGGGTGTTGCTGACTGGGGGAGGGGAGGGAGAGGGTCTCTGAGGAGTGGGCACAGCTCACTCTCCTCCAGAGCAGTTCTACCTGGGAACTCCAAACTCTCTATCACACTCCGCAAAAGAGAATCCTGCCAGTCATTAACAAGCATATTCCAGAAGCATACTTGTTCTTGTTGTTGGGTGCCATGGAGTCAATTCTGATTCATAGCGACCCCATGTGACAGAGTAGAGCTGCCCCAGAGTGTTTTCTTGGCTGTAATCTATATGGAAGCAGATCACCAAGTCTTTTGTCCCTCCGAGCCACTGGGTGGGTTCACACACCAACCTTTTGGTTAGCAGTTGAGTGCTTAACCATTTGTACCAACCACCAGGGCTCTGAGGCACACTTAATAATATGGAAACATATTTAAATTATGTCATGACATTAGAAAACTTACGATATTGAGAGAGACAGCAGACACACCATCCAAATGATTAAGAATCATCATCACTATTATTTAGATGAAGTCTCTGGGGTGGTGCAAATGGCAAATGGTTAAGCACTTGGCTACTAACCAAAAAGTTGGTGGTTTGAATTCACCCAAGGGTGCCTCCAAAGAAAGGCCTGGTGATTTACTTCTCTGAAAGATGACGGCCATTGAAAACCCTATGGAGCACAGTTCTACTGTGATACACATGGAGTCACCATGAGTCAGAATCGACTCGATGGCAATTGATTTGGGTTTTGGTCATCATTAAGATAGTGCAATGACAAGTAATTAGTTTCTGATGCTTTTTTTTTTTATATGATGCAAATATTTTCTCCCAGATTGTCACATTGTAACATTTTTTAACACTATCTTTTGTCATACCTAAGTGTTTTTTGCTTTTACCTAATTAAGTCTCTCAATCTTTTATTTTTTACTCTGGGTTTTGTGTTTTACTTCAGAAGGCTTCGTTACTCCAATGTTACTAAAATATTTGATGTTTCTTCTATTATTTTTATAGTTTCATGTCTACTTCTTTACTCTATCTAGAATGTGTTTTTACATGTGCTGTCAAAAGAAACTGAGTCAATAATAAAATTAATCTATTCGATGAGGTTTATTCAGGCAGAAGATTCTCGAATTGGGTAGCACCAAACCACATATCGAAAGGCACTCCACCAAGTATCAGCAGAGATTAGCTTATGTTGACAAAACTCAGAAGCAAAAGCTTATTTCTACTTGGTTTATACAATTTACTATTGAAACGTTGTCAGGATTTCATTGGTCAACAAGTGTAGGAGGATGTCAGAATCTCATTGGGTAACGAGGGTGGCCTGATTTACAGGAAAACTAAGCTTAAGTTTCAGTAAAGACAAGTCCTAGGTGCATTGTCAATCAACTGCCAATGCCATTTTGTTAACCACATGACTCCATTTTCCTTCATTTACTAACACTGAGAAGTAGGGGTAATTTTGCAATGAGGAAAAAGCAATTATTACCATCATTATAATTATGGTGTTACTATTACTTTAATGAGGCCCTCTCTGGATCTTGTTCCTTCTCTCCTAATCCTGCCAGATTCCCTGAATCAGATACGTATACTTCAAGTCTAGATGTTGCTGTGAAGGTGTGACCTGAAAAAGAAGTGACTTAAAAAATAAATGCAAACGCTACACATATTCATCTGCTTGTTTGCATTCATTTGTGGACAAAGTAGGAGCTGTGGACTCTGTTTCAAAAGTCCCTAAACCAATTTGGTCATGCACAGTTATTAGGTTCTTTACGATACATATCCATAGCTCCAAATAATTAGAGGTTGGTGACAACCACAAGAACCTCACTTCCAGACAGTTTGTTATAATGAAAGCAAGTCTCAGGACTTATTCTGCAACGTGTGTAACCACCTATCAATAAGCTGGCCCCTAAACAGGCATCAACCGGTTTTGTGAGCTCTCTGACCTTATGGGTTCCCGCAACCCCTTACAGGCATTAGAGACAGGTAGGACCATGCTTCAGCTTAGCAGGACTCAGCTAGCCCACAAATCAGAGTCATGGGACAAAATCCTCCTTTTACAGTCCTAGACAAAGCATAGGGAGATAACCCAACATGGATATATGTAAACTGTTAGGTTGGCTAGATTTTTATACCCCATTTACAGAAAGACAAGAGTACCGTCAAACATTTTTAGCTAATTCACATAAATTGAACTCATTTCACCAATGAATACATCCTTTCTAGCATTTGTTATGCTAATTAGCACAGCCCCTGAGATGGAAGGGAGATAAAGTTGGCTGGAGCCTCAAGGACTGACTTAACCCCTCTGGAATGTGGCTTCTGGTTGAGAATTTCAAATGTAAACTTACCACTCTGGGAATGTGTTTTCCTAATTAGGGCTCTTCAAATGTCGACTCACCCTTCCTAGGAAGAGAACAAAGCTGACTAGGACACGTCACATCACACTACCTTTGCTAATGTGTTTTGAAATAAATGTAAAGATAATATAATGCGCGGACACTTTCATTTTTTCCCGTAGCTCTTCTTCAGGGATATTCTGTTCTATATGTCCCAGGCTGACTCATGACAAACCAATATCTTCATCAGTACCTACAAGGCTCACTACCTGCCTTTAAGAAGCACCTCTGCCCATAAAGCCCTGGATATTAGGGGAACCAAAGTCCACCTCTGTCTTAAACTCAGCCATCATGAATAGTACCCTCCTCTCAATATAATTAGAGTCCCTGAGTGGCATACGCAGTTAAGTGCTCAACTGCTAGCCAAAAGGTTTGAACCCACCCAGAGGCACTTCAGAAGATAGGCCTGGTGACCTGCTTCTGAAGGTCACAGCCTTGAAAACCCTATGAAGCAGTTCTACTCTGCACACATAGGGCAGCCATAAGGCGGAATCAACTCGCCAGCAACTAACAACAGTAACAACTCAATATAGTTGGGGGCAGAGGGGGTTCAGTGGTAGAATTCTCACCTTCCATGCAAGAGCCTCGAGTTCAATTCCCAGTCAATGCACCTGTTGCCTGATTAGGGTCCATGCCCTGGAACAGTCAAGCCACTGAAACGTACTCCAAGTCAGAAAGAGTGAGAAAGTTTATTTAGGAGGTGTCCACCAACAGGGACACCAACAGCAATGCAGGCTGTCTCTACGGAGTACCAAAAGGCATTTTTACGTTAGAGCTTATATATGATTTTTACAAAGTTTAACAGTGTCTTTGTGGCCCACAGATGGCATGGCCAGATGAGTTATTCATTACAAGGTAATTACAAGAGACTCTTTATCAAACTAAAGAGATACTTGCCGGAGGTCTCCTTATCAGGCTAAAGACGTACATGTCAGACATCTGAGCTCTAATCTTCCTGTCGGGGGGTCGTAAGTCACAGGTGGCCAGACAGAGCAAAACAAAGTCATTAACAAAGGTATGCAGAAAAGAGAAGGCAGGCAAAAAAGAAAAAAAGAACTTACAGGTTCATCATGGCATTAGTTATATCAAGCTCTCAGATGCCCATTTTGAAAAGGAGAAAACATGCTAAGGAGTATTTGGGTCACACATCTCATGTGCACCCACCACCTGTCTGTCAGTGGAGGCTTGCGTGGTGGTGCAGTGGTTAAGAGCTCAGCTGGTGACCAAAAGGTTGGCAGTTTGAATCCACTAGGCAATCCTTGGAAACCCTATAAGGCAGTTCTACTCTGTCCTATAGGGTTGCTGTGAGTTGGAATGGACTTGATGGCAACGGGTTTGGCTTCGGTTTTTATGTTGCTGAACAGGTTTCAATGGAACGTCTAGACTAAGGTGGACTAGGAAGAAAGGTCTGGTGATCTACTTGGAAAATCAGCCAATGAAAACCCTGTGGATCACAATGGTCCAATCCACAATGGATCATGGAGATGGCTTGGGACTGGGCGATATTTAATTCAGTTGTGTGTGGGGTTGCCACAAGTTCGAGCTGACAATGGCAGCTAACAACAACTCAGTACAGTGAGGGGCTCTCCAGGGTAGACAGGATGATGGGGAAAGAATCCCCCTCCAAGTCTGGCTGAACAGAGTCTCCTAAAAGAAAGATCCTCTCTATCTTTGGTGGCGCAACAGTTAAGTATTCACTGCTAACCAAAATGTAGGTGGTTTAAACCCACCCAGCGGCTCCATGGGAGAAAGACCTGGCGATCTGCTCCTATAAAGATAACAGCCAAGAAAACCCTATGGGGCAGTTCTATTCTGTCATATAGGGTCACTATGAGTTGGAATCAACTGGAAGGCACCTAACAGCAACATTCTGTTAATCCTCCCAGCAGGGCAAGTTACTATTCATCTACCCAAACCACAGCACTCTTAGACCTGCATTCCCAAAAGGATTTCTCTGTCAGTCTGTATTTCATCATCCCCTTGACCTCAGTCAATAACGAAGGTCTTTACAATCCCACACTAGCTGCATTGCCCCCACCAAAGTTTAGAAACTCTGTATCTCCCTTGTCTCTGGCACTTCTATTGCTTTGCACAAAAGAAGAAAAAATAAAGAATAGAAAAAAGCATGCCTAGCCCTAAACTTTCTTTTACATCTGTGTGCTTGGCCTTTGAATCCCTGAGGCAGGCAAAGGTGGCTAAGCCTCTGGTCAATTCTTCCTTTGTTTTCTGAACTGGGACTTCACTCCCTAGGAGATTTTCTCTTCAGATTAGATTTGGAGAGGTCTTTTTTCTTTGCTTCGGTAATTTGAACTGGTAATTTGCATTTATAAAGGGGACTGAGAAATAGTGAATGGCTAGGAGCCCTAGGAGACCTGGTAGCCCAGCGGTTAAGGGCTATGGCTGCTAACCAAAAGGTCAGCAGTTTGAACCCACCAGCCACTCCTTGGAAACCCTATGGGGCAGTTCTACGCTATCCTATAGGGTTACTATGAGTCGGAATTAACTAGACAGCAGTGGGTTTGGGTTTTGGAGTACTCTACGAAGACGCTAGAAGAGCTCTCTTCAGTCATCTCCAGTCTCGAAGTGAGGAGACTTCAAAGTGAATGGAAACCCAGAAGCAAAATATTCAGGGCCAAGATTATTCTAGAAACTTGGCTGGGGCACTCAACAGCCTTAAAACCAGCACCCCCACCCCCCAATCCAGATAATTTTAACAGAAATAAATGAACAAATAAAAACAAACAACAGCGACAAAAATTAACCCAGTACCTACTACAAACGAAGAACAAGGCTGTAAAGGCTCAGATGAGTATATCACACACCCCTACCTCCAACCCAAGACAAAACCAAACACATTGCCGTAGAGTCCTTTCCAACTCATAGCGACCCTATAGGACAGAATAGAATGCACCGCAGGGTTTCCAAGGAGGGGCTGTTGGATTCAAACCGCTGACTTGGTGGTTAGCAGCCGAATGCTTAACCACTGCACCACCCGGGCTCCCTACCTCCAATTAAAAAAACAAACCCATTGCTGTCGACTCATGTTCTGTTGTTGTTGTTCGGTGCCATCGAGTCAGTTCCAACTCATAGTGAGCCCACGCACAACAGAGCGAAACACTGCCCGGATCTGCGCTGTCCTCACTATTGTTGTTATGCTTGAGCTCATTGTTGGAGCCACTGTGTCAACCCATCTCGTTGAGGATCTTCCTCTTTTTCACTGACCCTCTACTTTACCAAGCACAATGTCCTCCTCCAGGGACTGATCCCACCTGATAACATGTCTGAACTACGTGAGACGCAGTCTCGTCATTCTTACCTTCAAGGAGCATTCTGGTTGGACTTCTTCCAAGACAGATTTGTTCGTTCTTTTGGCAGTCCATGGTATATTCAATATTCTTCACCAACACCACAATTCAGAGGTGTCAGTTCTTCTTTGGTCTTCCTTATTCATCATTGTCCAGCTTTTGCATGCGTATGAGGTGACTGAAAACAGTATGGCTTGGGTCAGGGACTTTAGTCCTCAGGGTGACATCTTTGCTTTTAACACTTTAAGGAGATCTCTTGCAGCAGATTTGCCTAATGCAATGCATCTTTTGATTTCTTGACTGTTGCTTCCATGGGTGTTGATTGGGGATCAAAGTAAAATGAAATCCTTGACAACCTCAGTCTTTTCTCCGTTTATCATGATGTTGCTTATTGGTCCAGTTGTGAGGATTTTTGTTTTCTTTATGTTGAGGCATAATCCATACTGAAGGCTGTAGGCTTTGATCTTCATCGGTAAGTGCTTCAAGTCCTCTCTTCCCTTTTGAGACAGAACCCCCACAGTGCTGTATTCTTTACCTGGCTTCCTCCCCGACAGTGTTGTATTGCAAAATTGTTTCCTTTGCTGGGCTTCCCCCTACCCCACCCTGAGCTTTGCATTGAATCCTGCTTTTGCTTGGAGGTTGTATATAAACCCCATTGCACCTGCGTAGTATGATTAGGAATGTTGCTGACGTAACTTATATGAACTCCCTTCTTGTAACCCCCTTTAAAAGCAACCAGCCTGCCTGCCCTTGGCGAGTAGTCTTGGCAGCGGTAAGCTCTGACTGGCTCCATTTCCTTGCACAACGAAGTAAAGGTGCCCTTTTGTTCTCCCAACTCGGTCTCACATTGAATGCCAATACGAGTCACGCTGAGTAAGAACCTGGGGTTTCCACCTGGTAACATTTCTGGTGAGCCAGCCAGGGGCCATCTGCTTGGTTGCTGAGGTGGATCGGAAAACAGAACAGCAGCTCTGAAAGCTGATCCCCTCCTCCTCCCACCCCTCCACCACCCTCAAGACCCAAAGGATGGCTCTGTGAGAGACATGAAATGCACCTGTTACCACAATAACGCGGATTGGAGCCACCTGCCGCAATAGCCAATTCTGAGACGGGTGAGGTGAGCAGCAAGAAGTTCATTATATATCGATATATAGGAGACAGAGGGGAACAGATCCTCCAAAAAACCCGTCTCCGCCACTGGAGATTGGCTGAAGGCTTTTATAGGGACAGGATTATGGATCTGAGAAGTTTGTGTTAGTTACCCCTTGAGGTGGTGATGTCTTAGATGAGTTAACCTTCTACTGGTATTCTTAAGAGGTTATCTGCTGACATCCTTGGGGATTATCTGGCGACATCCTGCTTTTTCTTGTCACAAGATGGGTGCTTTGTTCGGTTTTTCATTCTTAGATCATTATCACTTGTTGTCCACCCTCCAGGGAGGAACATCGGTTAATCTTCAACCTTTTGTAGAGACTGGAATCAGAGGGAAAAACAAAATCACGAGACAATGTGGTGGATAGCAATGGGGAGGAAAGAATAGTGAGCTGGGCCTGTGTAGCCTCTTCCACACCTGGGTTGTTTGGTAAGTGCCTAGGTAAGGCCTTAGAAGAGTCCCAAGAAGTGGGAGAAATGGACCAATGAGGGCATGAAAGACTCAGGTACCTGTTAAATTGGTGCACTGGATTAGGTTGTATGAGTGTGTAAGTGTGTGTGTCTAGAGAATGGAGAATGTTCAAGGGATCTTGAAATGCGGCTCTCTAAGATGTATCCTTAAGAACTGGGAACAGAGACTCGGACAGACGTGGCTCTGGCAGCATGCATGTCCCTTTCCTACTTCTGCCTTTTTAAATATACGCTGAATAAAAACTTCCTTTTTGCTTTACTAAACTTTGTGGTGCTCTCACCCTACGAGAGTTAGTTACTGCAGGGATTCTAAAACCACGAATCCAGTCAACGTCAAGGAGACCTGGACTGCAGAGCAGAAGCCGGCAAAAAGAGAGGTCCTATCTTCTGGACCCAGACATTCACACTCCATGTCCCTTTGGCAGGGTGAGTGCTCTCAGAAAACGAGCCTTTGCTTTTTCTTTTTGTTCTTTTCCTCAAGTTTTGTTTGGCATATTTGTTTGAAAAACCAGTCGTTCGATTAAAGAGAATCTTCCTTAGATTGTTGCTTGATTATTTAAGAGTGATGTCTAGTAACCCTTGGTAAACTGCGGTTTAGGTCCAGACTTGGGGGTATGAAACATTAAAGAGGTAATTCTATTTTCAAAGAGCTCTGAGCCACTATAAGGCGAGTCTACCAGTAAAAGCTATCAGGGTGGTAGCGGGCGCTCATCACGAGCATTAAAGACTCCCATGACAAGAGAAGATGGTCGCGAGACAGGCTGGAGCGCTAGGCTGACTGCCACCCATAAGGAAACTCTCTGGCAATGAAGGTACACATTGGTCCAAGTGAAACACCATCCAAATCCTGCGTCGTTCCTCGTTAGGTTTCTTTTTGTGGCTCAGAGGAAACCTGGAAAATAGTGCTCGTTTTGCCAAATTTGCAGGAAGAAGTGGTAGCTCCGTAGCTGTTTTATGATAGTTTCTCAATAAAGAATCACAATAATATTCCTCCATCTGATACTCTGACAAGTTAATAAATTTTATCTACAATCTGCTTTTTCTGTTGAATTGAGTCAATCTTACCAAAAATTGCTGTATATACTTTAAGACACTAGAATCCCCATATCCCTGTTTTGTGTGGTATCGTTTGGCGAGTTTATGTGGTCTTTCTGTCTCCTTTTGTTCTGAGAGCTTGCTTCTGGTCTAGAGCATTGTGTCTAGGTTTCTGTTTCGTATCAGTTTGGAGGCTATGGCTGAGAATAGCTGTTTTTTTTGTAAGGCTGTCTTAGAACCTCAGTTCTTTCCTCATCCAAGAAAAACTGTGTCTTGTGTCTGTCTTATGATTTAGATTTGTAGTAGCTATATTGAAAAACTTTATGTTTAAGTCAATCATAAAAACAGTCTTTCTAAGTAACTTAAGCTAGACATTATATGAAATGTGTTTTATTTAAAGAAAAAGGATAATTTTGTCTTAAAGTAAAACTAACAGTTCCAGAGTATGAAAACGGAGAAGAAAAAAAATTGCCAAAAGGGCTTTGGTATTTACTAGGTAGGTAAATGGTCCTGATAAAGCTAAAGC
Source organism: Trichechus manatus latirostris (assembly GCF_000243295.1). NCBI lineage: Eukaryota > Metazoa > Chordata > Mammalia > Sirenia > Trichechidae > Trichechus > Trichechus manatus. The sequence goes on along the minus strand of NW_004444029.1, from coordinate 9,700,501 downwards.
AAAACTGCTCTTCAAGAGAATAATAAAAGGGAAAGCAATTAGTTAGCTTTTGCCTTTCAAAAGGCCTTGATCAATTTAAACATATGTAAATGAATTAGGATAAACCCTCTCAGCCCCTAGTCTCACTAGCCAAGAACTGATGGATTTATTTACAAAATTGCTAAAGAGATTTGGTATTTACTGGGTAGACAGACTTTCAAAATGCCTCAATCAATTTAAACATTTGTAAATGAATCCGAATGGCCTAATCTTGACTTTTTCTACCGTGAGTCAAAACATAGAGAGGGTGGGACAACATCAGGGTTCCCCAGCCCCCAGTTGCCAAGGTCAAATAGAAATCACAATGAGGCACACCTGAAAAGGCCTGAGAAAATGTTTCCCACCCTAGCCACACACTTGAAGGTTATATCCATATAAATGAATTCTCAGATGAGCAGAGACTTTGTGATTTCCAAAGCCAGTTGATAAAATCTTTAAGGGCTAATATTAGATTGGGAAAATATGAGAAATAGTAGAAGTCGAACGAAAACTTAGAGTGTTTAAACAGACTTTATTTCAACACCAGTTAAGTTTGACGGTATACAGTCTTAAAATAACTTCTAAGACCTTTTAGGTAACTTATTGATGTTAAATTGAGTTAATAGATACTCATCATAATTTAAGCATATATACTTTTGCTTTTTATGCCACAAGAGAAAGGATATATGTACGTGTCTATTTGGGTCTGCTAATGAGTGTATTCCTTTTTGCCATTTAAAGGGACGCACTTTAAGAGGTATACGACAAACACAGTGTTTAAAAGATTTATTAAAAAGAAGTTTATTAGAGATTGTCAGAAGTTTTATCTGTCTGACTAAAGTTTAATGGTTAATTTGTGAGATTTTTAGGAGCTTTAACACTAAATAAAACACAAAACAAAGAACTGGGTTTCTTGCTGTTAAAATAACAAAATCTTTGATTTCTGAGTTGAAGGGTTAATTTATTCTTTGTGTAATCGGCCTCGAAGGTAGAGGTTTGGCTTCTCATTAGAATAAGATTCCTGAGCCGAAAACCAAACCGCATGGCTTTTAAGAAAAAAAAAAGAAGCCAAGGTTTTTACTTTAAGATCTTTGGTTAAATAACTTAAGTGTTGTTTCATGGTGACCTATAACAAACTCCTGACAACTCTGAAACTCCATGGAAAGCCACAAAAGAAATTTATAAAGAAAAAGTTTTATTTAATTACAGGGAAGGTGTTGTCAAAATCAAGAAAAACACCTGACTCTCTTTGGGTTAAGATTTATATGTTAGAATTCCCTCTGGTGTTTTTGCCTAATATTAGACAGCAAATGCATAATATTATGTCATAATTTTATTATTACTTCTTAATTGCTAATTTTGTCACAGCTTCATCAAAGCCACTGGTTTAATTGAGAATTCACATCATTTACCTATGAAGTTTTCTTTTATTACTATTCAGGTATTTAAAGATTTGATAATCTTGGTATATTCTTGGTATATCCTGACTTGGTATATCCTGGTATTATGTCTAAAGGTTATTATGTATTATAACTAAAGCTCTTTAAAAATACAGTTAATGGTTATCTTTAGAGATATTTTTAGCTAAAGTTTTTTTTAACTGATTTTATTTGACCTTTATGTTATGCTTGTAATTAATTTCTATCAGGTCTTTTACTATAAGAATATTATTTTTATAAATTAATCATTTTAAGTTTTGTCATCTGCAGATAAATTTTTACTTTGCTGATTTGCTGAGAAGGTTTGACTAAAATAGCACAAAAAAAAAAAAGATGGATTATATTGGACTTGTGAAAAGGACTGTGACTAGACTGAATAAAATTTCCAGAACTCCTATGCAGAAGCTGACGGGGGCTGATCCAAAATCACGTGGAACTGAATTTAACTACATAAACTGAGGAAACAAAAGGAAACTGGGTTTCATGTGAGAACATTGCTGATCTTTTATGGTCCTACTTTCTAGATATAAGAAACCATTTTCCTTTCTCCTAATTATTTAACTAATGGTTTAGATATTGTAACTCTTGAATTAGAAGTTCTTCTCTCATAAAAACAGTTTTGTGACACTTCTGCTTCTGAGAAAGTGACCCATGACTGTTAATAGGTAAACCAAGGAGGGGCAGCTTGCCCTCGAGAAGAACACTTAGTATGTGTTTTAAGCAGCTTAACTAAAGACCATCAACAGGAAAGGTCCATCCTATATCTTCTTGTTAATCATGTACTCTCTCATGAAAATCTGGTTGTCACATGGGAATTTTTCTATACCTTCTGTTTCCTCTAGACAAACTTTGTGTGTGGTGGATCCAACTATACTGGTTTTAAATGATCCTCTTCCAACTGACAGTGAGTTTATGTGGGCAATCTCTTGTTTAGATTCCTGGTGAATGCATGGGCAATGCTCTTGGAGAATTTTAAGATTATCTTTAGATATTCATAGTAATGATACTAGTAAATATTGAAAAGTTGTGTTGAATTGTTACACAATATAAAATAAGAGACAAAAAGAAACTCATTGGTCAAACAGGGTATGGTTGGTAGCTTTAATTCCTAGTTATGGTATAGTTGAATTGGAGAAATTGTTAAAAAATTTATCAATCATTATGGGACAAATAACAGACAAACTTCCTAATGAGATAAAGACACAACAGTCATCTCTGACCTCATTAGCCAAGGTGACATGAGATAACAAAATAGCCTTAAGATTTTTTTATTAGCCCAAGAAAGTATAGTCCGAATTGTAGCAAATACCTCTTGTTGCATTTGGATAAATAACACAGGAGAAGTGGAACAGGATATACACAGAATTAAACAGCAAGCTACTTGGTTACACGCTGTAGCACCTTTACAAACACCAGATTTATTTGGTTGGTTACCATCAGAAATAAGTACATGGGCTAGATCACTACTGCAAGGGATAGTAATGTTCTTGGTCTGTATCCTGACAGTAGTAGGCATAATAAAATTTATCTTCTATTGTTTTACACACCTAAAAGGGCAAAAGAAGGCTTTGGGCTAAAATGTTGATGTAAGTTGAGTCTGCTCGCTCTTGCAATGCGATCGAAAATAACGCTCTTACTTAATATCCTGGTGAAGAACCAAATAGTATCCAGTGGAAAACAAGCAACGTGAGTTTAAAGAGCCTGCAATGGCTGCATTTAGGAGCTCGACTAAGTCCAGGTATTGATCATCAATGTGTTATCACCAAGATTTAGAATCATTATTCCCTGTCCTTGAGCACGGAGAATGTGATCCAGCTAAACCTGAACTCACAAAGACACAACAACTCATAAAGACACAACAACGGGGCCCTGAGGTATAAAGACAATAGCTAAGACAATCTGAAAAAAACAATCTTTTAGGGAGATATTCATATAAACAGGGCATAAAAGCCACTCTTTTTCTTTTAATATTTAGTAAACAGTTATAAATCAACAAGAGGTCAGTTGCCACAATGAAAGGTCTAGGTCTAATGTTTGCCCCTCTCCAAAAATATGCAAACAATTCCAAGCCGGGCTATAGTTCAAAATGAACACTGGTCTTGAATGACCAATGTCCAAAAAGAAATGGGAGGAGTGAGACAGAACCCCCATGGTGCTGTATTCTTTACCTGGTTTCCTCCCCTATGGTGTTGTATTGCAAAATCCTTTCCTTTGCTGGGCTCCCCCCTCCCTAGCTTTGCATTTGAATCTTGCTTTTGCTTGGAGGTTATATGTGAACCCCATTGTGCCTGCGTAGTATGATTAAGAATGTTGCTTATGTAACTTGTATGAACCCCGTAGTTGTAAACCCCTTTAAAAGTAACTTGCCTGCCCACCCTTGGTGAGCAGTCTTGGCAGCAGGAGCTCCGACTGACTCCTTTTCCTTGTACAATAAAATAAAGGTGCCTTTCTTGTTCTCCAACCTCAGTCTCTCATTTATTGGCCAGTATAAGTCATGCTGAGCAAGAACCTGGGGTTTCCACCTAGTAAAAGCACCAGCCCTGGACTCCGGACAGACTTAACCAAAACCAAAACCAAACCCATTGCTGTCGAGTCGATTCTGACTCATAGCGACCCCATACGAGTAGAACTGTCCCATAGGTTTCCAATCCAGCTGGTGGATTTGAACTGCTGACCTTTTCGTTAGCAGCTAAACGCTTAACCGCTGTGCTGCCAGGGCTCCAGAAACAATAAACAGCTATGACAAAAGTGTTTCCAATTGAATATGTGAATTGAATACATATGTTTGCCTATAGAAGCTTCACTGAAAATGACAGTAAAATAATGTGAGAGTTAAAAACTCCTGGGGCCCTCGGAGGCAACTATACTTTCATGAGTTTTACTTCCAGGAATCCCACGAGGTTGTAACTGAGAAGACTGGAGAAAAATCCACTTGTGCTTCAGGTCGGGGAAGGAGGAAGGTATCCATTTTGAAATAGGCCCAGAGCTTCTGTTCTCCATAACAAAAGCCGTCCTCAAGGGAAACTACTTTGCCAGAGCCTAATCTGACCTAGGGGAAGGACAATGAGACAATTCAGCCTCCTCAAACCTTCCTGTTTCACATACCCATTGCAGTCAAGTAAATTCTGACTCATAGCCACCCTATAGGACTGAGTAGAACTGTCCCATAGGGTTTCCGAGGGGGTGCTGGTGGATTCAAACTGCCAGCATTTTGGTTAGCAGCCAAGCTTTTAACCACTGCACCACCAGGGCTCCTCAGGTCTCACATAAGGTGAGAAAAAAAGGCTAAAAAGTTCTGAAGATCACAGCCCAGGAATTTAGATGCACTAAAGAAAACTAAGATTTAAGCATAAGATTATAGAGTGCTTTTCCTCCACAATATCTTATTACCACATCAACAGGCTCCAGGATAATAACTGTGGATTAAAACTCAGAGAGCTGCTAGACCAAACTCTGTTTAAGAAGGAGTTTCTAGGGATGCCCAAAGACAAAACAAGGAAGACAATAACAAGGACACTAGAGGAAATTGAAGCCTCAGGCACCTACAGCTACAATAAACATTAAACAGTCTTACTTCTATCCAGGGAAACATAAAACTTTATTTACCTTAGTTCCTATTACCCGATAAATCATGTCTGGCTTTCAACAAAAAAATTACAAAGTGTGTTATAAGGCAAAAAAGAACACAATCTTAAAAGACAAAGAAGCATCAGAACCAATTCAGATATGATAGATATTTTGGAATTATCATACTAGCAATTTAAAATAACTATGATTAACATGTTAAGGACTCTAATTGAAAAAAATGAACAAATATGCAAGAAGAGAAGGATAATGTAAGCAGAGAGATGAAAACTCGAAGAAAGAATCAAAGTGAAATGCTAGAAATCAAAACACTGTAACAGGAATGAAGAATTCCTTTGCTGGGATCATTAACATAAACAATGGGTGGGGAAAGGGGAGAAAATCCATATCTGAGAACTGTGGGACAATTACAAAAGGCTTAACATATGCATAATGGCATACCAGAAGAAGAAGAAAGAGAGAAGAGAGCAGAAGAAATATTTGACACAATAATGACTGAGAATTTTCCAAAATTAATGACAGACCTCAAACCACAGATCCAGGAAGCTCAGAAAACATCAAGAAGGATAAACACCAAAAACTCTACACCTAGGCATATTATATTTAAGCTGAACAAAAACAAAGAGAAAATCTCAAAAGAAGGCAGAGGAAAAATAACACCTTACCTATAGAAAAACAATGATAAAAATTACATCAGACTTCTCTTTAGAAATATGCAAGGAAGAAGAGAGTGGAGTGAAATATTTCAAGTGTTGAAAGGAAAAAAATCACCAACCTAAAATTCTATATCCAACAAAATTATTCTTCAAAATGAAGATGAAGTAAAGACTTTGTTGGACAAAAATTGAGGGAATTTGTTGCTATTAGACCAGCCTTGCAAGAAATTTAAGTTCTTTAGAGAAAAGAAAAATGAAACAGGTCTGAAACTTGGATGTACATAATGAAAGGAAGAGCATTAGAGAGGGAATAAAAGAAGATAAAATAAAATCCTTTGATTTTCTTATTATTAATTGATCTAACAGGTAACTGTTCAAAACAACAGGAACAGTATATTGGATGCTTATAGCTTTTGGATAAGTGAAGTGAATGACATTATAAGGGAACAGAGAAGGAATTGGGAATACTCTGTTATAAGGTACCTGCAAAACCCATGAAGTACCATAGTATTATTTGAAAGAGGACTTGAATTAGTTGTAAATGTATATTGCAAACTCTAGGATTAAAAAAAAAAAACCCGTTGCTGTCGAGTTGATTCCAATCCATAGTGCCCCTATAGGACAGAGCAGCACTTCCTCATAGAGTTTCCAAGGAGAACCTGGTGAACTCTAGGATGATCACTGAAAAAATTTCTTTAAATTGTAATTTATATGCTAAATGAAGAGAGAAAATGGAATCGTGTAAGTTAAGGCCAGAGAAGGCAGAAAAAGGGTAGAAGACAAAAAAA